>NW_020528967.1:0-14698 GCF_003368295.1 Carassius auratus | reverse complement strand
GCTCCGCCCAACAGGAAGTCAGCTATTCAGGGCTGTTTAAAAAAAGCATGCTCTGGAATTTGAAATACTCCTCTGAGGACTTTCAACCGTTTGCTCTTCGAAAACTCGGTGAACATGATCTCAAGACATTGGGGATGAAAAATTGCGAGGGGGATTTTTGATATTCGAGGGTTTGCCCGTGGCGTGGCGTTGAAATTTAGGGCAAAAAATTAGAAACAGGAAATGCCTAATAACATCCACATACATTACCTGAGTTTGATCAAACTTCATCGGTTGTTCGAAGTATGATACCGATCGTATATATGTGACTATTAAGAGTCAACGTTATACGCGCCACCAAACTGGCAGCAGGAAATCGAGTCATTTTCAAAATGCTTTGAATCAGCATCTTATTTTTACTCGATTTGCTTCAAACTTCATCAGAATAATGACAAAACATGGGCCGATGTAAACCTGTTGTGGAATATGATATCTTATATATTGTTGCCATGGCAACATGTCAAACGTGAATATTCTGTTATGGTGATTTTGAGGCAGATAACAACCTCAGATTTACATGAAACTCATAACACATATCAGTATTATTGATAGCTAGACAATGGAAAAAGCTTTTACAAGGGCGTGGAAGAGGCACTCTATAGCGCCACCTTTTGTCAAAAGTGGGGGGGTTAGTTTTTAGCTACAGACACCAAACTTGGTACGTATATTGTTCTTATCAAGACGGACAACTTTCTAATTCACAGTTATCAGCTACGACCAACAGGAAATCGGCTATTTTGATTTGAATATGGATTTTTGAAAAAAAATTGAGCTGTGATTTAATCCATACTCCTCAGAGGAAAAGTTCACTATACTCACCAAACTTTATCTACATGTTGCAAAAACATTGAGGAACTTAAATTGCAAACGGATTTTGGTCAGCTTGAACGGTTTTGTCGTGGTGATTTTTTGAAATGACAGTCAAAAAAGGAATCATTAACTGTCTTGTATTTTTAAATTGCAGCTTCCAAACACTTAAAAGCATTTTCTCATACAGAGATCAAATCATTCTGAGGAAATATGCATAGTTTCATGACTTTACGACACTGTATGATTAAAAGAAAATTAAAAAAACTGTCAGACATCTCATCTCACTCTGTCCCTCTGTTTGAGGAATGTATGTGTGCTGACTGAGTGTGTGTGTGTGTGTGTGAGTGGGGGATGGGCATGAGCTGAGTGGCAGACAGACAGGGAGAGAGAGAGGGACTTAAACATCTCTTTAATCACCAGAAAAAAAAAATATTATTTTAAATTGTTTTTTTGTTGTTGTTGTTGTTGTTGCTAATTGTGCTGTTTTCATTACAGCTTAAGAAATCTCTTAGGCCTTATCCTTTTCTGACAGTTTCAGTGATTAAATTTTTTTTCTAAAAATACTTATTTGTGCTGCAAATAATAATTTTGGTCCCACTTTATATTAGGTGGCCTTAACTACTATGTACTTACATAAAAAAATAAGTACAATGTACTTATTGTGTTCATATTGTATTTAAAACACTTTTGCTGCTATTGAGGTGGGATAGGGGTAAGGTTAGGGAGAGGGTTGGAGGTATGGGTAAGTTTAAGGGTGGGTTAAGGTGTAAAGTATGGGTCAACAGTGTATTTATAAATGCAATTACAGAAATTAAATACAGATGTAATTACATGTAGTTTTTTTTTTTAACATAAGTACAATGTAAAAACATGTACACAATAAGTACATTGTACTAAATTATTATTTAAAATGTAAGTACATAGTAGTTAAGGCCACTTAATATAAAGTGGGTCCATAATTTCAAACTCATTTGATACTGACCTCTGACACCCTGTGATTGACATTAATCTGAATTTATATAATCTCATGGATGTAACAGTAAAACTGTTCAGCTCACAGATGATGACCAAGCTGTGATGCAAGCAGAACTATTTCACAAATGCTTATAGGTCAATAAATTTATAACAAAACACTTTTAATTACTTAAGGATTTGGTAACAAATTAAAATAATGTCTCATTTTTTAACATTGGTAAATGCATTGGTAGATACCTACAAAATACCTACCACAAAGTCTCTTGGTAGGAAATCCGAATCCCAACAGGAAGTCGGTTATTTAGAATTTTCTCTGCAAAATTGGTGTTGTTTTTGCCATTTTCTGGGGATGTACTTTAACAAACTCCTCCTGGAGATTTATTCAGATCACCACCAAACTTGGTCAGTTAAATCTAAAGGCCTTTGTGATGTTACATTGCGAAGATCTTGAGGTTTCGTTAAAGGGCGTGTCCATGGCGACCTGACAGATTTCGATGTTTCGCCATGAAAAAGGAAGTTGCTGTAACTCAGACATACAATGTCCAATCTGCCCCAAACTTCACATGTTAGATAAGACTTCTGCCCTTAACAGAGCTACATGCCCATATTCAGTTATAGTCATAGCGCCACCTGCTGGCAACAGGAAGTGACATATTTTAGGCTGCGACAAACTACTCCTAGAAATCTTTTGACATTAATGTATTTTTTGTGGTCAGTCTAATCTTAAGGCCTGAGCAATGTTAAATTGTGGAGATCTTGAGTTTTTGTTAAAGGGCGTGTCCATGGCGCCATGACAAAATTTGACGTCTCGCCACAGCAAGAGAAGTTGTTGTAACTGAGGCATAAAATGTTCAATCTTCCCCAAACTTCACATGTTCGATAAGAGTCCTGCCCTGAACACATCTGAAGGCCAATATTCCATTATAATGATAGCGCCACCTGCTGGCAACGGTAAGATTGGCACATATATGGGATATACTTTGATATATTCCACTTATATTTAGGACATTAAATGCATATTTCTCAACGTTCACCTTTTTACTAAAGCAACACGATGGCGGTGAGCCCGGGTGCGAGGGCCCGTTCATCGCTGCTTGCAGCTTTAATTTTTTATTATTATTATTATTATTATTATTTTTTTCCAACGTCTCGGGGGCTTTTGGGGCCCTTAACGTGCTTAAAAAGTCTTGAAAATTGGCACACAGATTGGAACCTGCGGCCATTAGGGCCGGGCAGAGACTGATACACGGGCGTGGCACAGGGGCTCTACAGCGCCCCCTGGAATATGGAGGGCCATATATCATACATTCTTGCTCGTAGACGTATGAAACTCGGTACACATATAAATCTCATCAATCCAAACAACTTTTGTATTGCATATCATAGGCTCCGCCCAACAGGAAGTTGGCTATTTAGGGTTTAGTATTCAAATTTTTCGTCAAAGTTGTGGGGGCTTTGGGGGTCCTTAACATACTCAAAAACTCTTGAAAATTTGCGCACACTTTGGAATCTGTGGCCTTTAGGAGCCTGCAGAGGCTGGGACCCGGGCGTGGCACAGGGGCTCTACGGCGCCCCCTGGAACACAGTCAGAAATGTTGATGTATAGCTCACACATACTTGCACATATTCATATGAAACTCAGTACACATATAGATCTCATCGTGCCGAACAACTTTCGTATTGCATGTCATAGGCTCCACCCAACAGGAAGTCAGCTATTTAGAGTTATGTAAAAAGCGCATGCTCTGGAATTTGAAATACTTGTCATACGTTTTTTTCTCGATTGCCGCCAAACTCGGTCAACATGATCTCAAGACACTGGGGATGAAAAATTGCCAGGGGATTTTTGATATCTCGAACGGTTTGCTCGTGGCGAGGCGTTGAAATTATGGCGAGAAATGAGAAACAGGAAGTGTCTAATACCATCCACATACAGTTCCTGATTTTAATCAAACTTCATCAGATTATTCGTTGTATGATGTCGATCGCATATATGTGACTATTAGGAGTCAAAGTTATAGCGCCACCAACTGGCAGCAGGAAGTGTGTCATTTTCAAAATGCTTTGAATTCAGCATCTTATTATTACTCGATTTGCTTCAAACTTCATCAGAATAATGTTAAAACACAGCTGATATAAATCTGCTGGGGGGATATTGATATCTAAAAAATTGTTGCCGTGGCAACATGTCAAACTGGAATACTTCTCAGGTGATTTTGAGGCATATAACATGCTTAGAATTTCATCAAACTCAGAACACATATCAGTATTAGTGACAGCTAGACACTGGCAAAAGTTCATAAGAGGGCGTGGAATAGGCACTCTATAGCGCCACCTTTTGTCAAAAGTGGGGGGGGTTAGTTTTAGCTACAGACACCAAACTCAGTACAAAAATTGTTCTTATCAAGACGGACAACTTTCTAATTCACAGTCATCAGCTACGACCAACAGGAAGTCGGCTATTTTGATTTGAATGTGGATTATTTTTTACATTTAGCCGTGAATTAATGCATACTGCTCAGAGGAGAGTAACACTATACACACCAAACTTGGTCTACATGTTGAAAAAACATTGAGGAACTTAAATTGTGAATGGGTTTTGGATAGCTTGGATGGTTTTGTCGTGGTGATTTTTTTAAATGACAATAAAGATGGAATTATTAATTTTCCTGCATTTTTAAATTCCAAACACTTCAAAACCTTTTTTCATACAGAAAAAAAAGTTATTCTGAGTAAATATGCATAGTTTCATGACTTTACAACACTGTATGGATAACAGAAAATTAAAAAAACTGTCAGACATCTCATCTCACTCTGTCCCTCTGTTTGACTGTGTGTGCTTAGACTTCCATTGTCTGAGAGAAATAGCGCCCCTACAGGTTCAGTTACCGGACTAAAAAAGGGAGGAGACTGTCTTTTGGTTTCGATTTTAAATCGGTTAAAATACAAATAAATACTTGGATTTAATTCACAGTGACAAGCTAAACCAACATATATGATTATTACCGGGTCAGGGCTCATTAATAATTGATGTGTGGTCAGTGATACGTGAGAAACACGAGAGATGAATCACCGCTCTGAGCAAGAGCGTGTGGAATGATGAGCTCAGAAAAAACGAGTTTATTCTTGTTTTATAGCTATTAAAAATAAAGTATTGCAGCGATATCACACAATTCACCAATTAGAGCACACCAAGAGCTAAATTAAGATGTTTTTGAACTGTTTGTGTGAAAATGAAATATTTGCGGCTGCCTATCTGAAATCACTGCCTCCGATCAGCGCGTAGTGTTACGAGCTGAAAACAAACGAATTTATTCTTGTTTAAGAGCTTTTTAAAATAAATTATTGCCATAAATGCACACAATACATCCATTATAACACAACACGAGCTAAATGCAGGTGTTTGTGACCCGTTTAAGTGTGCAAGACTATTTGAAAGCTGGCAGGATTCTGCCTTTCGTCGTAAGAACGAACACATCACGGACAAGATTATTTCAAAGTACATAATAGCTTGGCTAATATAAACGAAAACAGCCACGTGAACATAAACTGTTGAGAATTAAATCTGAAGTGGATCTACTGGATTTTAATATTAAGTGACCGCATATACCAGCTGCTTCTGTCTTCAATTTTAATCTATATAAAAAAATTAAACTCATTCATCTTGGCTGCTTTTTTAATGTGTGTACGTATTTATTTATTATTTTGCTCTAACAAGACTTAATCTATATTTAATTAAATCAATTACATTTTATTTTACATTTGATTTGTCCATTTCTGCATCTAAACGCCTAAAAACCTAAAACATGCTCTATTATACTATTGTTAGCAATTTCTTTATCGTCCAAGTTATCTGGTGTACACGCTTTTATTTTCATAATAAACTCGTTTGTTAGATTATACACAGTTATAGTGGTCTATAATAAATATTGACAGGTTTTATTCAAGATGTTTAGAATGATCGCCGTAGGCTAATTTTTTAAAATGTAAATCCAAAAAAAAAAAAAAAAAAAAAAAAAAAAATTAAATAAATTAAAAACATTGGAAAAGAATAACTTGTACTTCTTTATACATTTTGTATAGTTTCATAGTTTATGCATTATATTTATAAAAACAAACAAATTTAGCCACTCACATAGAAATCTTAGGCCTTATCCTTTTCTGACAGTTTTAGGGATTTTTAAAAATCCTAAAAAACCTTATTTGTGCTGCAAATAATAATTTCAAACTAATTTGATACTGACCTCTGACATCCTGTGACATGATATTTATTTGAATTTACATAATCTCATGGATGTAACAGTAAATCTGTTCAGCTCACAGATCAAGACTAAGCTCTAATGCAAGCAGAACTTTCACAAATGCTTTTAGGTCAATAAAATCATTACAAAACACTTACAAATCATTTAAGGGATTTGATAACACTGTAAAATAATGTCTAATTTGTTAAGATTAGCAAATGCATTGATAACACTTTATAATAACTGCACTCATTAGTAAATAGTCAGTTCATGCTTCATAAAGCCTTGTCCCAATATTAATAGTCAGTAGTAAGCAGTTTATAAATACAGCTATAAATAGCTTGTTCTTGGTTTATAAGCACATTTATTAAAAAGGAGAGTAAAGGGTCAGTTATCTTCCTATGAAAAAAATAAATAAAAATAAACAAACAACAACACTGATTGATACAGAACTCATAAATGTTATTGTGGATTTATGATAAACTCAGCCTGTAAATGAATTCATTCTCCTCCAAGAAGACACAAGTAGTTCACACCAAACTTTTTAACATGAAGCCATATACTGAAGATGTTTAAATTGCGAATGGGTTTAGGATACCTTAAATGGTGTGACCATAGCGATTTATTAAAGTAACATAAAAAAATACAATAGTAATTTTACTATATCTTTAAAATTTTTAATTCCAACTCTTCATAATTTTTTATATACGTAGAAGTCATCATTTGAAGGAAGCACAGTAAGTTTCATAGCTTTATCATTTTCAAGAGCCAGCATAAATTTAAAACTATCATAACATATAAATCAAGCTTGCAATTCTTAGTACCAATAATGGCCACCAGATGGAGCTATAGGATTACTTTTAAATAATTATTGTAGAAACAAGTATGATTTAAATCATTTATAGAAATCTTTCAAAGAAAAATAATATGAATTTTATGTATTTTACTGATAAAATGACATTCACTTAATTAGAATAACAAGCTGAAGTATTGTGAACTGTATATTAAGAATAATTCTTTATAGGCTTTATGGACAGATACGTTTTGAGTGACTCTTGAAGGATCAGCACCACATCCTCTTTTACCAGTTTAAAGAATGTATCTTACAGTACAGGTGCAGATGAATTTTGAATGGCTTGAATGGTTTTGTCGTGGTGATTTTTAAAATATTAGTAAAAAAGTAACCAGTAAATGTCTTTTATTTTTTTAAAGTGCAGCTTCTAAACACTTAAAAAAAATTTACACATAGAAGACAAGTCATTCTGAGGAAATATGCATAGTTTCATGACTATACAACACTATATGGATGATAGAAAATTAAAAATTATCATACATCTGATGGTCACTCTGTCCCTCTGTCACTGTGGGTAATGTGTGTGTGTGTGTGTGTGTGTGTGTGTGTTAAGTGAATTAGTTGTGGAAAACTATCAGGGAGCATTTAGTCTCCAGTGCCAACATTTTACAGAACTGCCACTTTCCTGGAGTCTCAGAATTACAATGTGTCAGGTTCTGAGAAATCAAAGATTCCAAAAAATGATTTAATTAGAATACCATGAAGTATTGTGAAATACTACATATTAAGACTTTATATATAGGCTTTATGAACTGATTAGAGTGACTCGTGAAGGACCAGCACCACCTCCTCTTGTCCGATGGTTTGAGGAATATATTTTCCTGAATCCGGGGTTAAGATTTAGGAGCTCATTTTTATTCCACCTCCTTTCCTGAAAGTCTGTCTTGCAGAATTTACTAAAAATTAATCTTCACATTAATTCCTAATTATTTTGCAATTATTTTTGTCAGTTCTTCTTGACCTGTTTTTTTTTTTTCTTCTTCTTTTCTGACCTCATGACCCAGTCAGCATTTTTGTACAATGGTCAAATCTTAACTTATCCATTTCTGTATTGCATTTGTGTTTGATATTTCTCATGGGTATTTCATAATTTTCGACTTTGAGTTAAAAACGTTTGAGTTAAAACTCTTTTTAGCGCATTTCATCTGTAAAAGAAAACATGCCTAATGATTCTGCACATGAATATAAGGAGTTTTCTCTTCCAGCTTTCCTGGAATATTGTATAGCACTCATAAATGATTAAATAAAAAATAATGGTAGTTATTAAGATTGATATGGCTTGGAATTGGTAAAATGTGCTTGGAAAAAAAATCACAATAAAACAATGTTTTAATGTTTAAGTTTGGAATATTAAATGACATGAATGAATGCTATATAAATATTGTTCATGTTAACATAATGTTTATAAATGAAATCTTATTGTAAAGTGTTACTAAATATATATATATATATATATATATATATATATATATATAGTATATATATAATATATATATATATATATATATATATATATATATATTGTTCTGTGAATGTGATTTTAAGTCTAGATGATTCGGATTAACCCTTTAACCGCCATACCCTTTAAAACCTCACTGCCAGAGGGATATTGTGAATGCATGTGCCCGCTGGGCCACAGTTTACCTGATGCCACCGGGGTGGCGATGGCATTGGTGGCTTGAGCCCGCCATCGCTGCTTGCAGCTATATTTCTTGTTATTATTAGGGCTCAAGCCCGAAGGGGCGAAGAGCCCTATTGTTCTTCTAAGGATTATTCTTCTTCTTATTAGGGCTCAAGCCCGAAGGGGCGAAGAGCCCTATTGTTCTTCTAAGGATTATTCTTTCTTCTTATTATTATTATTTTTTTTATTTTTTATTAAACCTTCCGGGGGTTTTTGGAGGCCTTAACATGCTCAAAAACTCTTGAAAATTGGCACACACATTGGAATCTGCGGCCATCAGGACGCCACAGAGACTGGGGCCCCGGGCGTGGCACAGGGACTCTACAGCGCCCCCTGGAACACAGTCAGAAATCTTGAACCATAGCTCACACACACTTTCATGTATTTATATGAAACTCAGTACACTTATAGATCTCATTGAGCCGAGCAACTTTCGCACTCTATGTCATAGGCTCCGCCCAACAGGAAGTCAGCTATTTAGGGCTGTTTATAAAAAGCATGCTCTGGAATTTGATATACTTGTCATAGGTCTTTTACTTGATTGCCACCAAACTCGGTCAACATGATCTCAAGACATTGGGGATGGAAAATTGCGAGGGGATTTTTGATATCTCGAACGGTTTGCCCGTGGCGAGGCGTTGAAATTATGGCGAGATATGAGAAACAGGAAATGTCTAATAACATCCACATACATTTCCTGAATTTGATCAAACTTCATTGGTTTGTTCGTTGTATGATACTGATCGTATATATGTGACTATTAAGAGTCAACATTATAGCGCCACCAACTGGCAGCAGGAAGTGTGCCATTTTCCAAATGCTTTGAATTCAGCATCTTATTTTTACTCTATTTACTTAAAACTTCATCAGAATAATGACAAAACACGGCCGATGTAAATCTGTTGTGGGGATATTGATATCTGATATAGTGTTGCCATGGCAACGTGTCAAACTTGAATGTTCTGTTATGGTGAGTTTGAGGCAGACAACAAGCTCAGATTTACATAAAACTCAAAACACATATCAGTATTAGTGATAGCTAGACAATGGCAAAAGCTTTTAAAAGGGCGTGAAGGAGGCACTCTATAGCGCCACCTTTTGTCAAAAGTGGGGGGGTTAGTTTTAGCTACAGACACCAAACTTGGTACATAAATTGTTCTTTTCAAGACGGACAACTTTCTAATTCACAGTCATCAGCTACGACCAACAGGAAGTCGGCTATTTTGATTTGAATATTTAAATTGAGCTCTGATTTAATGCATACTCCTCACAGGGGAAGTACACTATACACACCAAACTTTGTCTACATGAAGAAAAACCATTGAGGAACTTAAATTGCGAACGGATTTTGGTTAGCTTGAACGGTTTTGTCGTGGTTGAATTTTTGAAATGACAGTAAAAAGGGAAACATTAATTGCTTGTATGTTTAAATTGCAGCTTCCAAACACTTCAAAGCATTTTTTTATACAAAGATCAAATCATTTTGAGGAAATATGCATAGTTTCACGACTTTACAACACTGTATGGATAAAAGAAAATAAAAAACTGTCAGACTTCTCAACTGACATGATCTCACTCTGGCCACCCTGTCTGTGTGAGGGAAGGGAGGGGGAGAGGGAGGGGAGTGTGAGGGGGTTGGTGACTGTGACAGTGTGTGTGGACTGTAGGGAGGGGCTGTCTGGCAGAGAGAGAGACAGAGAGACCTAATCATCCCTTTAATAATCAGGAAAAAAAAATCTGTATTTTAAATTGTTATTGTTTTTGTTGTTGCTAATGGTGGTGTTTTTTCCTTTCATTACAGGTTAAGAAATCTCTTAGGCCTTATCCTTTTCTGACAGTTTTAGGGATTTAAAAACATCCTAAGAACCCTAATTTGTGCTGCAAATAATAATTTCAAACTCATTTGATACTGACCTATGACAACCTGTGACGTGACATGACATTTATTAATCTCATGGATGTAACAGTAAAACTCTTCAACTGACAGATAAAGCTGTAATGCAAGCAAAACTATTTCACAAATGCTTATAGGTCATTAAAATCATTACAAAACACTAATACATTATTTAAGGATTTGGTAACACTGTAAAATAATGTCTAATTTGTTAACATTATGCAGTATAACATAGTATGCAGTCTTCGTAGGGCACCAACTCCCAGAGGGGGCACCATCCCAGTTGCTCAAAAAAAAAAAAAAAAAAAAAAAACATGCGTCATTCTCCCATCCGCGCTCGCGACCGCTCACACCTCATGTTTGCGGCTGAATGTTCGTAATTGATGGATGGACATCTATGCCTGGGTATAGGACATCAGCAATCCGGCACAGAGAAAAGAAAACTAAAGAAAATAAAACAGGCATAAAGTTGTCTTGACATTGGACTTTCTAGAGTCTCAAATTTAGGGAAGGTCTCTAAAGTTACATGTGATATTGTTATACACTTTTCTAACGTCAGTAGCATTTGAAGAGAATGACTTACAGTCATAAAAACAACTGTAATTGTTCATTCTAGGTGACAGCTATAATGCACAATTAAATTGAATGTTTGATATTTATTACAACAAACTGTAAGTCATATGTAAATTATGCAACTTTTTCACATGGGCTCAAATGCAAATTTGAAGCTCAATAGCATTTGAGAAGAAAGACTTGCAGTCACAAAGCAATTGTAATGTGTTCATATAGGTGTCAGCTACAATGCACACCTTATACATTTTTTATAAATATTAAAATAAAGTGTTACTAAAGTTATATATATTGTTCTGTGTATGTGATTTCAAAGTCTAGATTGGTCGGATTAACCCTTTAACTGCCGCATCCCTTAAAACTGATTGTCAGAGGGTTACTGTAAATGCTTATGCCCGCTGGGCCACAGTTATCCTGATGCCACCGGGGGGTGGCGTTGCACTGATGGCTTGAGCCCGACATCGCTGCTTGCAGCTATATTTATTATTATTTTTTTTATTTTTTATTAAACCTTCGGGGGTTTTTGGGAGGCCTTAACATGCTCAAAAACTCTTTGAAAATTGGGCACACACATTGGAATCTGCGGCCATCAGGACGCCACAGAGGACTGGGACCCGGGCGTGGCACAGGGGCTCTACAGCGCCCCCTGGAACACAGTCAGAAATCTTGAACCATAGCTCACACACACTTTCATGTATTTATATGAAACTCAGTACACTTATAGATCTCATTGAGCTGAATAACTTTCGCACTCTATGTCATAGGCTCCGCCCAACAGGAAGTCAGCTATTTAGGGCTGTTTATAAAAAAGCATGCTCTGGAATTTGATATACTTGTCATAGGTCTTTTACTTGATTGCCACCAAACTCGGGTCAACATGATCTCAAGGACATTGGGATGGAAAATTGCGAGGGATTTTTGATATCTCGAACGGTTTGCCGTGGCGAGGCGTTGAAATTATGGCGAGAAATGAGAAACAGGAAATGTCTAATAACATCCACATACATTTCCTGAATTTGATCAAAACTTCATGGTTTGTTCGTTGTATGATACTGATCGTATATATGTGACTATTAAGAGTCAACATTATAGCGCCACCAACTGGCAGCAGGAAGTGTGTCATTTTCCAAATGCTTTGAATTCAGCATCTTATTTTTACTCTATTACTTTAAAACTTCATCAGAATAATGACAAAACACGGCCGATGTAAATCTGTTGTGGGGATATTGATATCTGATATAGTGTTGCCATGGCAACGTGTCAAACTTGAATGTTCTGTTATGGGTGAGTTTGAGGCAGACAACAAGCTCAGATTTACATGAAACTCAAAACACATATCAGTATTAGTTGATAGCTAGACAATGGCAAAAAGCTTTTAAAAGGGCGTGAAGGAGGCACTCTATAGCGCCACCTTTTGTCAAAAGTGGGGGGGTTAGTTTTAGCTACAGACACCAAACTTGGTACATAAATTGTTCTTTTCAAGACGGACAACTTTCTAATTCACAGTCATCAGCTACGACCAACAGGAAGTCGGCTATTTTGATTTGAATATTTAAATGAGCTCTGATTTAATGCATACTCTTTACAGGGGAAGTACACTATACACACCAAACTTTGTCTACATGAAGAAAAACCATTGAGGAACTTAAATTGCGAACGGATTTTGGTTAGCTTGAACGGTTTTGTCGTGGTGAATTTTTGAAATGACAGTAAAAAGGTAAACATTAATTGTCTTGTATGTTTAAATTGCAGCTTTCCAAACACTTCAAAGCATTTTTTTATACAAAGATCAAATCATTCTGAGGAAATATGCATAGTTTCACGACTTTACAACACTGTATGGATAAAAGAAAATTAAAAAACTGTCAGACTTCTCAACTGACATGATCTCACTCTGGGCCACCCTGTCTGTGTGAGGGAAGGGAGGGGAGAGGAGGGGGAGTGTGAGGGGGTTGGTGACTGTGACAGTGTGTGTGGACTGTAGGGAGGGGCTGTCTGGCAGAGAGAGAGAGAGAGAGACCTAATCATCCCTTTAATAATCAGGAAAAAAAAAATCTGTATTTTAAATTGTTATTGTTTTTGTTGTTGCTAATGCAGATGTTTTTTCCTTTCATTACAGGTTAAGAAATCTCTTTAGGCCTTATCCTTTTCTGACAGTTTTAGGGATTTAAAAACATCCTAAGAACCCTAATTTGTGCTGCAAATAATAATTTCAAACTCATTTGATACTGACCTATGACAACCTGTGACGTGGACATGACATTTATTAATCTCATGGATGTAACAGTAAAACTCTTCAACTGACAGATAAAGCTGCAATGCAAGCAAAACTATTTCACAAATGCTTATAGGTCATTAAAATCATTACAAAACACTAATACATTATTTAAGGATTTGGTAACACTGTAAAATAATGTCTAATTTGTTAACATTATGCAGTATAACATAGTATGCAGTCTTCGTAGGGCACCAACTCCCAGAGGGGCACCATCCCAGTTGCTCAAAAAAAAAAAAAAAACATGCGTCATTCTCCCATCCGCGCTCGCGACCGCTCACACCTCATGTTTGCGGCTGAATGTTCGTAATTGATGGATGGACATCTATGCCTGGGTATAGGACATCAGCAATCCGCCACAGAGAAAAGAAAACTAAGAAAATAAAACAGGCATAAAGTTGTCTTGACATTGGACTTTCTAGAGTCTCAAATTTAGGGCCGGTCTCTAAAGTTACATGTGATATTGTTATACACTTTCTAACGTCAGTAGCATTTTGAAGAGAATGACTTATAGTCATAAAAAACAACTGTAATTGTTCATCTAGGTGACAGCTATAATGCACAATTAAATTGAATGTTTGATATTTATTACAACAAACTGTAAGTCATATGTAAATTATGCAACTTTTTCACATGGGCTCAAATGCAAATTTGAAGCTCAATAGCATTTGAGAAGAAAGACTTGCAGTCACAAAGCAATTGTAATGTGTTCATATAGGTGTCAGCTACAATGCACACCTTATACATTTTTTATAAATATAAAGTGTTACTAAAGTTATATATATTGTTCTGTGTATGTGATTTCAAAGTCTAGATTGGTCGGATTAACCCTTTAACTGCCGCATCCCTTAAAACTGATTGTCAGAGGGTTACTGTAATGCTTATGCCCGCTGGGCACAGTTATCCTGATGCCACCGGGTGGCGTTGCACTGATGGCTTGAGCCCGACATCGCTGCTTGCAGCTATATTTATTTTGTTGTTTTTGAAATAAAATATCAAGTCAGTCAGTCTCTATTTAAACCCTTTAAAGTAGGTGACTGTAATCATCTAAATGGACTTTTAGGCCTGTTTCACACCCTGTTAACTAATAATTTAAGATTTAAGCATATAAGCTCCAATGCATTTGGATTGGACACAGTTTTAATGAAATATTTGTCAGTCAGCCTTATTCTTATGTTTTTTTTTTTTTAAGTTACTTAAGCTCATTAAGACAATCTATTTGACCATATTTTGACAAAATAACTGAAATATTATTGCAATTTAAAATAAGAGTTTCTATTTTAAATATACATTCAAATCAATATTTATTTTCTGTGATTCGCAGTTGTATTTAGCCATTATTCCTCCAGTCTTCAGTGTC
>NW_020528966.1:0-247580 GCF_003368295.1 Carassius auratus | reverse complement strand
GAAACAGGTAATTTAGCTCAAAGGGATCATTTAAGATTTTAAAGGGAATTTGAACAGAATCACTGTTTCACGGCTGTTCACGGAGACGCGCTGCGGTTCAGTGAACGAGCCGTTTAACATCAAATCTGCGCTGGATACTAATATCCAAACTATAGTGAAAACACTATCAGTTAGCACAGTAACAAGATCGGCAGTTTAAGACATTAACTTGTAAGCACAAAACACAAGATACTTCTCTTTTAATATGAATAAGGCTTTATTAGATAAAATCTAAGACATATAAACTAATCTAACATAAACGCACGCACACATACATTCACACAAGTTGCAGGAAGGTCAAAAGTTAGGGAAAGATGAGTTTAAGAGAATGGAAATATGGAATCCCAAGTTAACAGCAATACGTTAAATTGCATAAACATGAACAACCATCAATCACGTAATTAGCGCTCGCATTGAGTTCCTCAATGAGGTTAAAATTATATTAGATACACCAGTAAAGGTCACAGTCTGGAGGTAAAGTTACTTGCATCTCCTGTGAAGAAGGAGCCTCGGTGAAAGGGCTATCCCGAGGTCGTTGATTGGCTGGAAGTTCAGTCTCTGAAGTGACGTCTTGGGAAGCCCGTGGTTGTTGGGCGTTGGCTGAAAGTGCAGAGTCGTGTTCGCTGGTTGAAGTTGAATGGACGTTACAAAACTTAACTCAGAACACGAAACTCTCAAACGGAAAAGAAAAGAAATAAAGTTTGACGAGACTAGGTTGTGTTCCTTCTCATAGTAGCAGCAGGCAGGCACGCTGGAACCGCGCTCAAAGAACAATGATGACTACCGCATGGCTAGATGCTACAAGCTAAAGCTAGGTAGCAAAGCTACAAAGCTAAAAGCTAAGAGCAGGCATGACTGATAGCACGAGCAATGCTAGAACTAAAAGCCGACATGGCTAATAGCAGCAGCTAGACTAGAACTAAAAGCCGACTAAAAGCCGACATGGCTAATAGCAGCAGGCAGACTAAAAGCAAGGCATGACTAAAAGCGAAATTACATCGTGTCCAAAGTATTTAAAACTTCCTGTTGGCCACCCCTCAAATGTTGCCTTGACCAATCAGATATGTTCTTGGGGTGGGTATCATAAATCATTTGTTTATCTTACCAAGCATGTGGTTCTTGCCTCACGGGGTCTAATTTTGGACATGATTCCTATAACATGATTATGATATATTTTACAAATAAATGATTGTCAGGACAATATCAAGCAAGAAAATGCGATTATTTCAATACTAGACATGACTAAGTATCCTATAGTTATCAAAAGACATACACAATAAGTGATTATACATGATAGTCAAATGTGTGGGTTACACGTAAATGAATATGGAGTTAAGCAATGGAATGATTCATTCATAAGTCTTTTTTTTTAGTTCATTCTGGTCCATATATAATGTATAAAAAGGGTTTCTTTGCCATTCTCTGGCAAAGGACTTTTCTGTGAAGACAAAGGTTTAAAGCCCTTCCCCCTTAGGAATTTCAGTCTGGTTCTTCTGGGTGGGGGGAAGTCAATGCAAGTATTTAACTTGATCTCCTGGGTTTACATGTGATGTCCAGCGTTGCATTTCAATCACGAACAATAAATTTGACAATCTCTTCTTCGAATTAAGATTGTTAATAATTGTTCTATTGGTGTTAATGTTGAAAGCTGTTGTGTGAACAAGTTGGTTGGTTGGTTATCTTGCTTGGTTCCTGTGGCACTAGAACTGATTTATGACTTCCTGAGGAATTCAGCTCATGTTTCAATGCACACAGCTCTGATAGACTCTTTGATTTGTCTGATTTGACTCATTTCTGCTACATATATCCCCCTTTCGATCGGCGAGGTGTTTAGGTGAAGACATCGTCGATCGCTGGAGAAACAAAGGCAGAATAAGCAGACAAACACAGCAAACAGCAAGACAACACCTCCATGACAGTTACTGTACTGGTGCAGGCATCAGGTTATTTAGGTACACGTGGTTAAGTTCAATTAGTCAATGTAGTTTAGCACATTGAGGATAGTTTAGATCGCCTTGGAAATTGTTTTTATTTTGATTCATCAATCAAATTTGTGGTTAACTTTGTTTGGTTCTTCTAGGTTGTCTTACTTTACATGTTTACCATTAGTTTTCTAGTAATTTCATTTTCAATTCAATGAATTGACCTATCATGCATGGAGCTCTCTGGCTTCCATTCAGTTTAGAGTGGCTGGCGGATATTAGGTGTTGCGAGTCAATCCTAATATCAGACCTTCGACCCTCGCAGGGTGTCTAGGCGTTTCACCTACTCAGGAAAGAGGGGAAGGAGAAGGATAGGTAGAAGAAGAACAAAACAAAACAAGGCTGCTGTGGGTTTTCCTAGCATGGGTTACAACTACTATTGAGCTAGGATGTCAGGTGCAGCTAGTGTGTCATGAACCTTAACTTAGTGTCAGGTGTTCTACCTATTGTGAGGATGGCTGCACGTTTCTTCATGGTGGGTATGTGTAACTTTGTTACACTAAAAGTTGGATATTCTACCTGTGGGAAGAATATGTTTGTTGACTGTGTTATCAGTAGATGTGTTTACCTCTGGGTGTAGGTAATGTTGTGTGTTACTGGTGTAGTGCATGTGTGGTCAGATCTGTTCAAGTCTGTGTTGTCTCCCCCTTTTTCTAGCATGTCACTGAAGACTGGCTCTCAGCATCCTTGGCTTGGATGAGGGCGTGTCCATGGTCTAATGAGGGGTCAGTCCAGCAAGGCAGGAGGTTCTTTGGCAGACAGTCGGAGGCAGTTTGGCATGGCTGTGTGAAGCTGAGTTGCAAAACTTGTCTCCTATGTTGCATTCTTCTTGTGATGCCTTCTGGCTGTAGCAGACTTTCTGACCTTCTGTGCTCTGGTGGTTGCTGTTGCACAGACAGGGAATTTGGAACTTGGAGTTGGAGTTCATTTGACAGTTTGTTAGTGACTGAGGTGATGTCCTTTAGTACCTCAGATTTTTCATCAACAGTTGGCCGTGAAAGACTTGTTCGTTCTGGGTCGTTGTTGAACAGGTGCTTGTCATCTCTGATGTGGTGCACCAGGTGATCACCGGCCTTCCGTTCTGTCGCTGGTCACAGCGAGCACGACTCAACTTTGTGGTCATATGCATGTAAATTGTCTTGAAGGAACTCTCTTAGTTGTTCCATGACTTGTTCCGTGTCTTCTAATGGTAAGCGGTTATGTTCTTGTGCATACTCAGCACTGTGCATGTCTGAGTGGTGCTGAGGTGGGTTTTGTTGTCGCTTACCCACACGAGTTGCTCTTGGATGAGTCAGCTGATTACCTTTGGATATCTGGTTAGGTTTCCAGATGTTCTTATCCTTTTGGTTTCTTGAGAAGCGTGGCTGGTCCCATGGATTTTTCCAGCAGTTGGGCTGAAAGCGGTCGTGGATATGGGCGTCACGTTCTCTGTGCTCTTGATGGAAGACTCTGGTGTTGTGATGCCACTGGGTGGCGTCCAGTGCAAGGCTTGAGTCTTTGTTGACAGAGTTCAAGAGTGTGGATGTTTTGTTACCTTTCTTTGAGGCCAACTTCTGCTTGTTATAGGCCTTCTGTGTTAGGTCACGCAACTGTTGGATGGTCATGGAGTTCGGACAGGCCATGACACCTAGATGGTGACTGACTCCAGGGTGCAGATTCTTTAGGAAGAGGGTTTTGAAGTTCACATCCTCTTCAAGGTCAGAGTTGTTGTGTGCACCAAAGTAGGCTTGTCGGAGTCGGTTGTAGTAAGCTTGTGGAGTCTCTTGACGACCTTGTTTGGTTTCCAAGGCAGTTAACAGTCCATGTTCAGACTCTGGGTCTGTAAACTCTTTAATCAGGACCTCACGAAGTCGCTGGTAGTTTGACTTGGTTTGACTGGGCTGTCGATCTAGAAAGTTTCGTACCTCGGGACTGGACGTGGCTCTAAGGAGGTATAACCAGTCTCTGTCAGTCACATGAGGTCTCACTTCCAGGTGAAATTCGATATCTCGCAGATAAGCTTGGATGTCGGGGCTCTCTGTGGAGTTCGGGTTGAACCTGCTGATGTTTTCAGAAAGCTTGTTGAGGTCTTTGATGGTCATCCCGTGTGCAGCTTCAAAGCCTTGGACGGGAGGTTTTCTTTCGTTGGCAGGAAAGGGTTGTGTGGCGAAGGCAGGTGAGGTTTTGGGTTGTGGCCCTTCGCTCCTTTCGTCATATGCCAGTTCTTGGACGTGGGACTCTGCTCTGCTCAGCAGTGATGAGGCTAAGAGAGGTTTCTCTTTCCTTGGCTCTTGTTTGTGCTTGTAAGCACTTTGGAGTTCTTTTCTGACCATGTAGAGCTCATCGTTGGTATCGTCTAGTTGTTGGGTCAGATTGTCCATTTCAGTTCTGTACCTTTCAAGGTGGTCTTTCAAAGCACTGATTTCAGAATTCTTGTTTCTGATGTCTATCTTGGCTTTCTCCAGTAGCTGTTCGGCATACTGGAGTCTGTTTACCAGGTCTTTCTGAACAGCCGTTGCATGTTGCTGGTCGAGCTGAGCTGCTGCTAGGAGCTTCAAAACTTGTTCTGTTGTATCCTGCTCCCTCTCGCTGGGTGCTTTGAGTTGATTTTGAACTTTCACTTCCAGCTTGTCTATGCGACGCTGAGCACGTGTCAGCTCCTCTTGAAGGTGGGTGATGTGCTTGTCGCTCAGTTTCAGCTGGGTTGTGAAGGCATAGCTTAGTGAGCTCGTGATCTTGACTAGCTCCTCGTGGTTGTTGTTCTGGCTTGAATCTTGTGTCAGGAATCTTCTCAGGATTAGGATTATTATTAAAAATAATAACAGTTCAAATGTCTTTGGAGTGAGGCTGTCTGTTATGCCTCTCAGCCAAATGTTCACATCTTCCCCATGGGAAATGGGGTCTGCAGTCTGCGGCATGTTGGCACGCTGGGAAGAAGAGAGACTGACACAGATCTGTGTGGAGTAAAAGCCTATGTGTGGTGGGACAACTAAGTGTTGTATCAGTGATTGTGAACCACTAGTGAAATGTGGTGATGACTGTGTTGGTCTCAGGGTGTCTAAGTAGACTAGAGATGCGAAGACTTTGTCACTCTAATGAGGAAGAGGAAAAGAGAGACAGAGGTGAAAAACAAATTCAAATGACAAGCAAAATTTCTGTTTTTCAAATGAGGAAAATTATTTTTTCCAATTAAATGTTATCAAAAACGTAAACAATATTATTATATTTCTTGCTTTGGACAAAAGAATACAATAATAATTCTGATATCTCTTTTCTTAGTCTGACAGGATTGACACCGTACACCTTTCAGTTGGACTGCTCACCAGGGAGTCAGCGAGGCGACAGTTGCTCAACACGTATCTCTATTAAATTGATCGCAACGTTGGATGAGATGCTAAAACTTGGATTGCGTTTCCAAATGTAGGGAGGTTAGGAAGAACAAATGAGAGGATGATTACAATCAAATTCATAAGGATGATTCGTCGTCTTTGGCACGATTGTGTATTTACTTCACTTAGAATTGATTGATGGTTCTTACATGTCCTACAAATGTAAAAAGAGAAGAGGAAAGTAAAGGAGAGAGAGGACGGAGATGGTAAGTCTCAGTAGCGGTTATCTCAACTACAAGGAGAGCGTTGTGTTAGTTGCTGCACAACTAATCAAACAAAATAAACTTTAAGTGAAAGAGGGTTGTCTTTCTAATTTATTTGAACTCGTAGTGAGGGATAACAATGTCTCCTTTTGGGGCTCAGGTTTGTCGTTCCCAGGCTAGGATACACAAAAGAAATGGTAAGAAATAGGAAAATTAAAAAAATTAATAAATGGGCAAAATATGCAAACATGAAATTAAAAAGAGGAAATCAATACGTAAAACAATAGTGTTTAAGTGTATAACCAAAACAGGAAGAGGGGTAAAACGCATTCAAATAAGTAAAGGTCTGAATAGCATATATTCAGATGGGTAATAAATAAATTAGGAAGAATAAGTTTACTTAACTTCCAAAGTTCAAGGCTTATTCATTCCTAAAATAATTAGACCCAAAAGAGAATACTAGAAATAAAAGATCATATGAAATGATCTGAGAGGGAAATTTTAAATGATTCAAAATAAATTTAATGTTTCAATTAAATTTAAATTTGACAATTAATAATTGTGAGTCAGTATTTCCCTTTCTAGTAAAATGAAAATAAGTGGTCTAGTGAGAAAAGAGAGCGATAAAAAGAAAGGGACTAACAAGTGTTAGTTAAGATGTTTAAAATGGTTAAATCACGTCAGCGTTGCCCAAACACACATTATTCTACCACTGGATGGTAATGCTAACGGCTAACCTTTGAGGCTAGTGGCTTTAGTATAGACTTCAATGTAAATGCAATGGTTTCGTTAGCTTAGCGACACCGCAGAGTTTGTGCGCTGCGCGTGCACAGTTCAGAGTTGGTCCGGAAGTACGTTAGGCTTCCGGGTCACGGTCGTCACTATGGCAACCAAATCACATTCTAGTGGATTAGTACATGAATCGTTGCATTGTTGCAAATACAGTTAAGCATGTTACATGAAATGTCGGCTCATTTCAACACTGTACAAATAACAACACCGCCTTTCAGTTGGTTTTGCGATGTGGCACTTAAACTCTCAGTTTGTATAGAGTTAAATTTATCTTAATTCAAATAGCAGCTTCCTGCTGTAGTTATTATATCAATCTCAGCAATTTGATTCTCCGTGCCAGTTTTTTCTGGACACAAACATAAAAGTTTTCCTTCGCTGTTGGTACACAGTTAAAATTTACTTGATCAAGCTTTTAAAACACTCCCTTTCAAATTACTCTCGGACACACGCAGTGTTACGCGAGATTGCCTTCACTTTGTGAACGGATACAAATGGGCAAACATTGTTCTCTAATGTTTAACGTTAACTTAGGGGAGTCGAATATCAAATTTGATTCGGCAGTGGAACACGCACTGGCAATCAAACTATATGAAATATGAATACGGGGACTTACGGGGATAAATAGATTGAGGAACCCGCTCAAAACTATTCTTTATTCACCGATTTATATCCCTTTTGAAACACTAACAGTTTAGCTCCGTTCAGCAAACAGTGACTGAGATAGCGTTTGAGACACTGGAACACGCAGTGAAATCAAATCAGCTATAAAACAAGGCATTACACAAATGAGGAACACGCTCAATTTCTACCTTATTGTATGATCTCAGATGTTTACTTTTAAGTTCACTTACTGCTGTTAACAAAGGGGAGACGGACTCGAGTTAAAGTCTCCTCTAGCTCCTTTCATTCAAGCGGGAGGGCGCGCGCTGCTTACGTCACGCTCTCAAACACACACGTCTCGCAAGCTTCTCATCTTTCATTCCTTTAGCAAAACAAAGATTAAATAACTTGGTTTATGCTCACAATTTAGATTAAACTGCCCGCAATCATTCTCCACCATTATAAATGTAAGGGAAACAGGTCAATTTAGCTCAAAGGGAATCATTTAAGATTTTAAAGGGAATTTGAACAGAATCACTGTTTCACGGCTGTTCACGGAGACGCGCCTGCGGTTCAGTGAACGAGCCGTTTAACATCAAATCTGCGCTGGATACTAATATCCAAACTATAGTGAAAACACTATCAGTTAGCACAGTAACAAGATCGGCAGTTTAAGACATTAACTTGTAAGCACAAAACACAAGATACTTCTCTTTTTAATATGAATAAGGCTTTATTAGATAAATCTAAGACATATAAACTAATCTAACATAAACGCACGCACACATACATTCACACAAGTTGCAGGAAGGTCAAAAGTTAGGGAAAGATGAGTTTAAGAGAATGGAAATATGGAATCCCAAGTTAACAGCAATACGTTAAATTGCATAAACATGAACAACCATCAATCACGTAATTAGCGCTCGCATTGAGTTCCTCAATGAGGTTAAAATTATATTAGATACACCAGTAAAGGTCACAGTCTGGAGGTAAAGTTACTTGCATCTCCTGTGAAGAAGGAGCCTCGGTGAAAGGGCTATCCCGAGGTCGTTGATTGGCTGGAAGTTCAGTCTCTGAAGTGACGTCTTGGGAAGCCCGTGGTTGTTGGGCGTTGGCTGAAAGTGCAGAGTCGTGTTCGCTGGTTGAAGTTGAATGGACGTTACAAAACTTAACTCAGAACACGAAACTCTCAAACGGAAAAGAAAAGAAAAAGTTTGACGAGACTAGGTTGTGTTCCTTCTCATAGTAGCAGCAGGCAGGCACGCTGGAACCGCGCTCAAAGAACAATGATGACTACCGCATGGCTAGATGCTACAAGCTAAAGCTAGGTAGCAAAGCTACAAGCTAAAAGCTAAGAGCAGGCATGACTGATAGCACGAGCAATGCTAGAACTAAAAGCCGACATGGCTAATAGCAGCAGCTAGACTAGAACTAAAAGCCGACTAAAAGCCGACATGGCTAATAGCAGCAGGCAGACTAAAAGCAAGGCATGACTAAAAGCGAAATTACATCGTGTCCAAAGTATTTAAAACTTCCTGTTGGCCACCCCTCAAATGTTGCCTTGACCAATCAGATATGTTCTTGGGGTGGGTATCATAAATCATTTGTTTATCTTACCAAGCATGTGGTTCTTGCCTCACGGGGTCTAATTTTGGACATGATTCCTATAACATGATTATGATATATTTTACAAATAAATGATTGTCAGGACAATATCAAGCAAGAAAATGCGATTATTTCAATACTAGACATGACTAAGTATCCTATAGTTATCAAAAGACATACACAATAAGTGATTATACATGATAGTCAAATGTGTGGGTTACACGTAAATGAATATGGAGTTAAGCAATGGAATGATTCATTCATAAGTCTTTTTTTTAGTTCATTCTGGTCCATATATAATGTATAAAAAGGGTTTCTTTGCCATTCTCTGGCAAAGGACTTTTCTGTGAAGACAAAGGTTTAAAGCCCTTCCCCCTTAGGAATTTCAGTCTGGTTCTTCTGGGTGGGGGGAAGTCAATGCAAGTATTTAACTTGATCTCCTGGGTTTACATGTGATGTCCAGCGTTGCATTTCAATCACGAACAATAAATTTGACAATCTCTTCTTCGAATTAAGATTGTTAATAATTGTTCTATTGGTGTTAATGTTGAAAGCTGTTGTGTGAACAAGTTGGTTGGTTGGTTATCTTGCTTGGTTCCTGTGGCACTAGAACTGATTTATGACTTCCTGAGGAATTCAGCTCATGTTTCAATGCACACAGCTCTGATAGACTCTTTGATTTGTCTGATTTGACTCATTTCTGCTACACCCCCATGATCTTTTTACGTTTATATGAGCATATACTGTTGCTTAGTACAGCCGTAGCTGGTTTTAAGTCTACCATGTATGGTTACGTTTTAATGGCTTATACCCCAAATGTCAATGCAGAAATTGCATTGAATTTTTAGTTCCGGCACCAGCTGTGGGTGGGACTGTGATGCTCTATAGCCTAGATATCACAACATTGTCATTTGCGTCATTAATCGCAAACGATAATTTATTAAAACGTCTCACTACCCAACTACCTACAGTAGCTTAATTTGTGGAGGACGAAGAGAAAGCACCCATTTGGCAAATGAGCCAGTAGTGAGAAATAAATAATAACTTTTAAGTAGGGTCCAGTGCCTTTTCGATACTTTTAAAATGGTACTGGTGCCTCAACGTGCCTGAACCGATACTTAAAAAAAAAAAAAAGAACTACAAAAAAAACTATGGATAACATTAAAGAACATTACAAATATTTAAAATAAATCCATAGCTTTCACCTTGGATGCTCTCATTTCCCAAGTTGTGCTTCCCTTAATCTAAGGCTAATAAATGTATTTCACAATCTGGGTCATTATTTAATACAAAAGTACACATAATGTTTCTACTGTATCTCTGTCACTCACTCTGATATTTAGTTAAGATGAGTGCTGTCTGTCAATGTCTTAAATCAGTTCTGTGAATTACTGTATGCTCATTCTTTATAAAGTAGCAACAATCTCGTTTTTAAAATACAGTACTGTGCAAAAGTCTTATGGAAAAGAAAGAATAGTGTTTTCACCCCAAAAAAGGGTTTTAAGCCAGTTATTTATATCTTTTGCTGCAATGTGTCAGTAGGACAGTAGTTTGCCATTAATTTTAATAATAATCTAGTGCGATTTTGAATGCACAAGCAGTTTGACGATGGCAAAATGAATGTTTGGAATTGTAAACTGATATTTTATACTGACAGTGACACTCTACAGCAAAATATATAAATAACAGGCCGAACACCATTCTTTTAAGTTAAAATACTGCCTAAGACATTTGCACAGTAGTGTATGTACGTATGATTAAATGAAGTATATTTAAATAAGTGTAAGGAAACAGCTGTTTCGTGATTAGCGGTGACAAGCGAAAACTTTACACTAGATGAGAAACCGACTGATCGTGACCTTTTGTAAACTGTATTTATGACAAAGAACTTCACAGATACAGATATTCTTACAATCTATCGGTAAACACACACCTTGTGTCCTCTGTCTCTGTTTGAGCTCGCGCTGCTCCACCGTGGTCGGCGGATTGAAGAGCGCGCTGAAAGACGGGAGGAGACCGGACTGACGCCGGTTTCATTTGAAATTTAAGCGGACTGACTCTGAGGCGATCGGATACTACTGGTTCCAACCTACTTTTAAGAAATATATTTTTTGATAAACGAACCCAAAACTGTCTATGCAGTGTGATGTGATTTGTGTCACATGCAGGTGTGATGGATCGCGTATGGACCAATAGATGTCGGAATGGTATATGTGTATACTTCTCATCCAACCACAATCAAATTCACTCCATCCTGATGGCGCGATTTATCTGGATAGGGTTTTTTTCTTTCTCTCTCTCTGAACGATAACAATCCGGTATGAAATAGCAGTAACGAAGCTATTTTTTAAATGTAAGGAGTAGAAAGTACAGATACTTGCGTGAAAATGTAAGGAGTAGAAGTAAAAAGTCGGCTGAAAAATAATTACTCAAGTAAAGTATAGATACCCCAAATTTCTACTTAAGTACAGTAACGAAGTATTTGTACTTCGTTACTTGACACCTCTGATGACATTTAATGGTGCCCTGAACATTTTAGCATTTTCAGAAATCTGATTTTCTGTAAAAAATTGGTTTTCATGCTTTATTTGCTGCTGAGACTACAAAGCAACTAAACAAATCTGAAAAACTGATTTGCTAAATGCCATAAAATTAAATCTGTCTGTCTCTCTGAATTACAGCCATCATGAGTTTATAATGCCACTGAAACAAAACACATTTAATTAGTAAAAAGTTGCTGATGTGATTATGTCCTCAGATGAACAATGTAAGTGCCCTTAACTAGCCTGCCTCTATTTTAAGTCTAGTTTTTCCAAATGAGTAATGATGCCTTTGCTGCAACTGGACATTGTGCTGCATTGTGTGAGCTTGTCCCGTGTTCCTTTGGGGCCTCTGTGTTGCAATGGAAAATTGCTCAGCCAGCACAAACCCAAGCCCAACTGCTCACCTCTATGGCCAGATGCCACTGCACCCAGGAAGAACCTCGGTCAGCATCTTGGACGGTGCATCTTCATTCTTGTGTACTTATGATTACACTGCTAAAAATCAAGGTCGGTGATCGAAAGAAGCAGAAAGGCCTGCAGAATAACGACATGGCAGGAACGCATCACAGTATGGTGTTGTCTAAAAATCTATTCTATATCTATTATTTAGTGCATTGCTCAGGTCTGTCGGTACCAACACACTACATCCTTCATCTACTGATTGCTTTACAGCTTAATTGGCCGAGATGGGTTCTGATTGCTTTTTAAATGAACTGCAAAATAACTCCATCCTCGTTACCCCTTGAGGTTCAACATGACGAATGACAGACTTCTTGTAGTGGAAGAAAGCACCCCCCCCCCCAAACTGCGGCTTCATCCATCAGAACTGGGCCTACTGGATTCTCTTCAAGAAATGGACAGCTGCAGTTGCTGCATTGATCTGTCTGTCTCCACTCAACACTTGTGTATCGATTGCGAGCAGAATGGCTGAGATATGAGTTTTCTTTGTACCGCTGCAATGCAAGAGCTGCTCAGCAGCATAAGCATGAAATCAAAGACTGGGTTATTATATTCATCTGCATGGGGAGCATTGAGTCGTTAAAATACTGAAGACTTATGTGGGCTATGATCTTATGCTGGGTACACACCAATAGATTTTTTTTTACATCTTAAAAGATTTTCAAAATGTGATAGACCACAAACATGAGGATAAGTGTGTGGTGTGCCTTGATGTGACAAAGACAGCACACCACACACGTACAGATTTACAACCAGAGTCTCGACTGTGAACACAGGAAATCTCACAAAATCTCGCGAGACTTCAGAATAAGCATGGCGGACGATATGCAGGAAGAAATTGCAATGATAGTGTTTGGATTGATTTTATACACGACACGTTGTATAAATATTTGTGCTTTGCCACAAATCAACACGCTGATCCTCCATGTCTGCTGTCCACATCAATTTCACTTTGTCCTGCACCATGACTGCTTCCGTCTTCCATCATCTCACTTTCTGATTGGATATTGTTTTGTTTCACGTGATAATCTCCAGAGCGTGCGCGGGTTTGTCCTCGGGGTCCCCCCCCAGGGGTGCAGGGTTTCATATTTTATTGAAGCAGCCCTGGGTGCCACCATTGGCTAGCGGACCCCCGCCTGCTGTTAGCATTCAATTGACTCCCATTCATTTTGGCGTCACTTTGACAGAGAATAACTTTACCTCTTAGGCGTTTAAAGACTCCATTTGTCCATTAATTATTTCTTAAGAAACACGAAAATGTAAAATTGCGAAAAAGAAAGGTTGCTCACGTGACATCTACGTCATCAAGCTCAGTTTGAGTCTGCGCAGTACTCTCAACCCCCAGGAAGTGCGTGCTTCTAATTGACTTCATTTTTCTCTGTTGAATCCAATGGGGGTCGCTGTGTCCATTTCTTTTTCGGTCTATGTTCCCCCCACACATCAGGATTTCTGATGTTTAATATTTACGATTCGCGATCGGGGCGGCTCCAACGTTCTACCGATCAGGTTCGGGCACTCTTAACACACTTCACACCAAGGAAAAAATCTGATAAAATAATCTGTAGAACCATCAAGATAATCTGGACATAGCTAGGATTGTCGGAAAGGGGGAAATCGGCCCAAAATCAGCCCGATTATCTTTTGGTGTGTACCCAGCATAAGTCAGGAATTTGTAAACTTTTGCCAAGGACCCCCAATTATTTTGATTTCTTTTTGATGGACCTGATATATAATGTTTACAATATATATTTGACATTTTCTGCTCCTATATACAGCAGTAGTATGATATTGTGTAAAATAAAAATATATATATGTATATACAGTACAGACCAAAAGTTTGGCAACATTACTATTACATTCTGTATTTTTGATCAAATAAATGCAGGCTTGATGAGCAGAAGAAACTTAACATTAAACATTAAAAATAGTAATGTTTCCAAACTTTTGGTCCGTACTGTATATTTATATGTATGTATGTGTGTGTGTAATTGTTTAATTCTATAAATTAATTATAATACTAAATTATATACAAACATTTTTTTTTGTATGCGTGTATATATATATATATATATATATATATATATATATATATATATATATATATATATATAAATAAATGTGGGGAAGTGTAAAGTGTAGATGCCAGTTCTTTCAGACTTTGAGTACTCAAATCCCACCATTTCCAGTAGCATAATATGAGAAAAGTGCACTGTGGACACAATTTATTGCAGCGTACTAGACACAGTACTTATTCAGGCAAGGATGTTCTCTAATTAACCATCCCGTTATGTAGCGGATGAACAGACAATTTATTATGTGGTGTCTGTATACTTTATGACGACTCCTCATGTTGTGCTTTTCACAAGGATGATATTTCTTATAAATTAAGGTCATTCTTCTGCTGATTCTCACTGCAGGTCTGGGCTAATGTGCCAAGAAAAGGCAAAAGGTTCTTCATGAATCAGATATAGATCACTTCAAGTCTAATTAAGAACGCTATCGCTTCCGACTGCAATGAAACAATATTTACACTACATCTAGTTTCTTTGCATTATTCATGAGTTTAATGGAAACATAAATTGATGCCATGAAAAAGTAATGACACGGCAAGAGTATAGTGTTTTTAATAACTGCTTTAATGTCTTTTTGCAGTTTAAAAAGTTGTATACACACTACATAGATTTCTGTAATCTGATTCTCTGATGGTTTTTCTAATAGCACAATGCTCAAAATAATCCAGATGTCTAAAAAAGTGATGTGTCATTTTTCTTTTTAAAGTTAAAATACTTTCTCCATTTCCAATCTAAATATGCATTTTTGGGTAATCAAATTTAATGCCATTTAAATTGCATTATGCTTTACATTGCCATTAAATCAGCTATATCATAGAATTAAATAAAAAAAATTGTAATTGTGAAAGTAATTTCCATCACACAATTTTGACTTTTTCCTTTTAATTATGAAAAAAAGATTGAGACATAACCGCATATTTGCAAAATATAAACCTGAAATTCTGAATTCTGACTTTCTCACAATTCTGAGTTTATATTTTGCAATCTGAGTTTATATATCACGATTCCTTTTTTTTTCCAAAAACAAAAGTAATTGTGAAAGTAATTTCTATCACGCAAATTAGATTTTTTTTCTTGCAATTATGATAAAAAAGATTGTGAGATATAAACTTCTGAATTATGACTTTCTCACAATTCTGAGCTTCTCTTGCAATTTTGCTAATTTAATCTTACACACACACACACACACACACAGATATATATTATAATATAAATATACACATACATAAATATGACAACATATTGCTCTGATTAGATTTGCTCTTTAGAAAGTCCCCCAGGACGTAAAATTACGAACAGCCAACAGTCTGCATGCAGTTAATTTATTAATAAAATTAAATAAAAAATACTAAAAGTATTTGCTCTCCAGCGAGGCTTCTGTCCACAGTATTCAGTGCCAGTTTTTGATGTCTAAACTCTGATGACTTGGCCCTAATTTGAAGGCTTTACTTTGAAATATTCATTTTCTACAGAGATACTGGGTCTTTTAATGATGTTTGTCTCTTGGTTGGTCGAGCCTGCTAGTGACATTGAAGACACAGAGAGTAGAGGACAGAGAAAATGGGAAGAATAATGGATTATAGATGAGTCCACTGCGAATAAACAAAGGCAAATTTCAAAAGGTCTCATTGTGATTTTTCCAGTAATGCCTTTGAAGAAATTACACACAGCAATGGAGAGCCAGTAATTGGCAGCAAGGATACAGAAGATAACAGTAGAATTTCCTCAAAATACTTTGAACTCTCTTTGGTTCCCTTGAGGGTTTCCTTTGTATGTCTTCTCATCAGTAGCATTAGATATTTGGGGCTTGTGGACTGCAAATCAGACTAGTGAAAATATGACTGCTCTGGATGGCATTAATGAGTTATTCAAGATGAAAATCCTATCCCATTTGTGAATTCAGCTTTGCATATGCATTGTAAAAATAATTTTCAAACTGGGGTCCATGGATAGGAGGCCAAAAAATTGCAATGGGTCTGCAAACAAACAAACAAACAAAAAAATCTTAAATTAAAAAAGATTGTGTTTGAATAGTTTCAGTATATTTAAACTGTAGTAGTCTAATATTGGGTATAAAATAATTCATAGAAAAAAAAAATCTGTTACTTGAAACAAAGTAATTTGCCGATCATATTTCAATTTGATCTTTTTTTACTATACAATGACAAACAGTAACCAATTATTTAATTTTAGAAAAAGCAGGAAGTTTCCTTTTATATCACAGTTGGTCTTTAAGCATGAAAATGCATAGCTATTAAAAGGTCCTGCACATCATTTACCATTGACATTCACAAAAAAATTATAATAATTAAAATCTAAAAGCTTAAGGTTTAAAGGAATAGTTGGCCCCAAAATGAAAATTCCCTCTTTACCCATCTTTACTAATGTTTCCTCTAGTGAAAAAGTTCATACCCTTGCTGTCTCTCACAAATTAAAATCCACAAACTTATTTTTTTTGAATGTTTTTAGAATTTTTGATGGTAAACGCTAATTGATCTGTGCATATTTCTCTCCTGACTGAGACGAGTTGACTCTTACTGGAGAAATTATGGACAGAAGACTTATATTTTACCCGGAAGCAATGGTCAGCATTAATGAGCTTAATGATGAATTCGTTTTTTACAAATACACAAGACATTTTAACGGCACCCATACACTGCAGAGGATCCATTAGTCACTAGTGGATCCTCTGCAGTGTATGGGTGCCGTTAGAATGTGAGACATCAATTAATGTCTTGTCAAGTGAAACGCTGTATGTTTGTAAAAAAAACAAATTTATCATTAAGCTCATTAATGATGGCTGTTGCTTCCAGCTAAAATACAAGTCCTCTGTCCATAATTTCTATTCCAAATGGTTTCAGGGCCCTTGCTAAAATATCTAAAGGCTTTAGATGAAACCTAAAAAAAATAATAAAAAAATTCTAAGTAGTAGTTGGTTCACATATTTTATTCTCTTATTTACATATCACACTAACAGTTGTGTTTTGAAAGAAGTTTCTTGGTTATTTAAATAGGGTCAGATCGCAAACATTTGATGCTGGGCACTGGGCAGGCACACGGTGATAAATTAAGCTCTGAATGGGAAAACGCTGCAGTATTCAAATGAGTTTTATAGGGAGCCTGCAATCCAAGCCTGATATAAGAGAGCAGTGTTGCCAACTCAGTAGACCTCAAAATAATGCCCTAGAAATGTTGCACTAAAACAAACAGATGCTGTAAAACAAGCTTGGTTTTTTGTAGAACAGCTGCTTGGGCATATGAAAGTTCTTTTTCAGTTGTGAAAAAGAACCTTTGAGATGGTATGCTGTTTCCAATCCTTTTAAAGAATTGTAAACAGCAATTTACTCTGAAATTATGTCTATGGCATTGATGTGAATGTAATATGTAATTCAAATTGTATTTTTATAATAGGACTTCTTAGTCTCTTTAGACCTGATGAAAAACATTTTTTGTCACGTTTAATGAATCTTTATAGGTTGCAACACAAATACGTTATTAAAAGAGGGAAAAGTTGCATAAAGTGCTTTTTAATAGTCTGGCTAGGGGAGGCCAAGGTTAGATGTCACATGGTTTTATTGGGGGGAAATTTAAATAATAATTTTATTTATTTGGATGGATGGACAGACAGAATAAATTGTATCATCAGTAAGGGTCTAAAATTTGTTGAATCCTATTGTATGTTATGTGAAATTCTAAACACTGGGATTCAGATGTAGGTAGATGTAAACTATAAATCTGAATGTTTTTCTCTTTTTCACTCCTTTTTGAATAAAAATTGTGACACCTCGCCCCAGTCAGTGTTTTAATAACCCATATAGAATGTGCCGCCGAATATGCATGTTTATTTCTCTCTGTGAAGGAAGGTGTGGAATTTCAAACAGATTAGGAAAGGACCAGGAAATGGTCCAATGGTGTCTTCCCTCTGGACTGCATCAATATTTTATGCTTACTGAAAATCACGTTGCAAAGCTTTCACCTAACATATAAGCATTTATATATTCCTCACATGATTTCACGTGTTGTATATGTATGTACAAGAAATGTAGACAAAAGCAAGCTAGGGAGTCATCTGAATACATAGACGCTAATTCGGCTAGGACAGAACTAGCTGAACATGTTGACTATATTTACATTAAAGCAAGAACAAGCAAGCTTTCCACTGCAAGGAAGGTTTCTAGTGTTGCAGTTTCCAAAACCCATCACTTAAAAGCAGCTGACATCTTGATGCTCCTCAGTCAGAATGTTTCCGTGTTCAGACAGCAGTGTTACAGCCGCATGTTCTTCAGAGAGGCCTCTCTGAACAGTTTAGAGAGAGGTGACTTTGATTGGCAAGTTTGTGTTAGAATTCAGTCCCACAGTGAGTGGAAGTTTCTGCCGTGCAGTGATAAATGAACATTCGATCTCAGGCCCACGCTCAGATATATCAGATATGTCTTTATGCATCCAGGCAGCACACCAGCCGTCTGAGCCGGAGCAGGAGGCATTGATGGTTCTTGATTCTGTTCCTTTCGTTTGCTGTAAGACTGGTCTACACTGTTAGAAAAAAGTGCAAAATTTATGCCTTGAGTTTGTCACTGTGGGAGTTTTGTACACACAAGTGCACTAAAGTGTACTTTTATACTTTTTCTACCCCTGAAGGGTGCATTTGATCCTTACTCTATTTTACACTTTTGTATGGTTACTAACATTTGTATAATTAGATCATATATGGTTATTTATAATTCTAATTCCAATTCTAAAGTCTGGTTTGATGAGCTTTGTTTGAACTTGTAAATAGTTGATATTCACACAATACACCAAGCAAATATAAACCAGGGCTATTATCCTTAACAAAAACTAAACTGTAGAAAAAAATAACTGAAATAAAATAAAATAAAATATAAAAAACCTATTTTATTGCTAAAGCAGCATTTCTAATTCTATAAAAATATATCGGTATAATAAGAAAGTGTTACTAATATAGGTATAAGGTAACTTCCAAGAATGGCTGCTTTTGCCTATTTAATATTGTATTAAAATATCAGTAAATGATTTCTTGCAATAGATATTATTAATGATATTTGTTATTTAACATAATCTTGTCAAAAATAAGCATTTGATCATCTTTTTTATGCTAAAATACTTTATGCAGAGACAACTATAAGTTTTCCCCCAAAATACCCAGTGGTGTGAGTTTGGGGGTGCGATTGCCTGATTGTGTAATGAATAGCAGGCTGAGTTTTTTTATTTTATTTATAATAATTATAATAGCTCCTTACATTTATGTAGCGCTTTTTTTAGGCACTCAAAGCACTTTAGATCCACCACCAGTGTGCAAATTTACACCCCTACTCTTTTTCGGAAGAAATCCTAAGATTTTTAATTACTACAGAGAATCAGGATATATATATACACATTTAATTATTTCAAAATTTGGTTCACAATATTGTTTATTTTTACAAAATTATTTTTATTTCAGTTTTTTTTATTAGTTGTCCTCAACATTTCATTTTCTTTTTTTAATCTAATAGTTGTATTGTATTTTCTTATTCAATTAATGTTTTTTTTTTGACAATAACAAAACTTTAGTTAACAATACCAACCATGTCTGTTTTGTTTTCTCGAGAGATAAGAAACGCAACTGGATTGCATTTCATCAATTACAAAATACTGCACACAGTCCATTCCTAAAGACTGGATTTGTGTGCAGTTTTGTTTTAAGCCAGCTTTAAATATTTTAAAAAGTTCTACCCTATCTGTCTTTATTTAGAATAAAATGCCCTTTTTATTCTGAATTGTGAGTTTACCCCAGTCTCTGCTTCCTCATCTTGTGGCATTTCTCTAGGTATTTCATTCTCATTTATCATAATTAGGCTTTTGGGTCGAATGCTTTAAACAAAACAAGACCTGAAGGTACTAAATCTTTGTGGTTGTGAATTTCGAAAAAGATGCACAGAAAGTTGTTTAATTTCAGCAAACTGCTGACACAAGATCTGTGTCTTTTCCTTCTCTCCACAGATGGAATGACTCAGAAGTCCGGATAATTTTTTATTAAAGTAAGAATGAGCTTGCGAAAGATCAAGGGGACTTGAGCGAGAGGACGAGTGTGACAGAGTTCTCTCTGCTTTCTGCTTTAGTAATTTGTAAAAGAAAGGCACTTTTGCACTTGCCATTTGCAGCCTGACTGCTGTTCACGATGCATTCTGATGATGACTTCTCTAAGGCACTGCTCTTACTGCCAGCATCACATGATTTCCCAGGATCAGAAACAGAACAAAATAACACATCAGAGCTGAACTCACTGGAGAACTGAAATGTGGGGAGCGAAGACTAACATTATCGTTATTGCTGAATGCTCTTTCTTTACCCCAGGGCCCTGTCTTAGATCCAGCAGCTTGGGTGAGAGAGCGGTCCATCTGTGTCATTTTTCATTTTCAAAACATAAAGGTGTTGAGCACAGTCAGCCCTTTTTTCCCTTCACATCAAACACCCGCTGTAAAGATTCTCATGATTAAGAGCTCAGATGTAAAGGTTCTCTCTCTTTTTTTTTTTGCAGCCAAACTCACATGTTTCCTAAGGAAAAGATATGAAAAGACTTGATTTGAATCAAAATGATTTGATTTTGAAAGCAATATGTATTATTACATAAATAAAAACAATATGTATAACATATATATATATAGTAGACACTATCTATCTATCTATCTATCTATCTGTCTGTCTGTCTGTCTGTCTGTCTGTCTGTCTATTACACACACACTACACACTTAAATATATACAGCTTATAAACTATGTAAATATAGATACTGACTTGTATTATAGATTATACTGTACTGATAAAATATTTTAATATATTTTATTTATTTATTTAAATTATATTAAGTTAAGTAATATAAACCAGTAGTTTGAAGACATTCTGTACGCTCTTTAGTAATTCTTGTCTGGAGTTCATTTGTCTGTGACTAAATCCATTAGATATCCAATTATTTCATTTTTGTTCTAGTAACAATTTTATTAAAGAACACAATTTTCTGTATGAATCACACTATTGATCTTGCAGTGATTCATACTTCTAGTCGATTAATAGTCATTTAATATTTATTATCCATTGAAAAATGTTAAGAGAATGCCGATTCGTATAAACCCTTGTATTGTCTCTTCCATTTCCATTAGCGTGTCTCGGGAGCCGCAGTGTTCGTTTCAACCTCTGAATGTGTCACATGACATGTGGAGACTGTACTCCTCCATTATTCCACTTAGTCTTTTTCAGTGCAGCCATGGGGATAATGGGATCAGAAGTGACATGGTAAGTGTATGTGGTGTATGGAAACAGAAGACTACATTTTCTTGACAAGCTCAGCATGAGAACAGCTGCACACTAAAGCTTCACCCAGCCAGTGAAAAAAGAGCATAGAGGAAAAGCTCTGTGGAAAACTGCTAAGTTTGGCTCAGAGCTTTAAATCTGCTTGAAAACTGGATTTAATCTGTACTACAGGAAATAGTATGAATCATAAATTAAAACAAAAGTAAATGCATCAAATATATACAGTACAGACCAAAAGTTTGGACACACCTTCTCATTCAAAGAGTTTTCTTTATTTTCATGACTATGAAAGTTGTAGAGTCACACTGAAGGCATCAAGGGCTATTTAACCAAGAAGGAGAGTGTTGGGGTCCTGCACCAGATGACCTGGCCTCCACAGTCACCGGACCTGAACCCAATCCAGATGGTTTAGGGGTGAGCTGGAACGCAGACAGAAGGCAAAAGGGCCAACAAGTGCTAAGCATCTCTCGGGGAACTCCTTCAAGACTGTTGGAAGACCATTTCAGGTGACTACCTCTTGAAGCTCATCAAGAGAATGCCAAGAGTGTGCAAAGCAGTAATCAAAGCAAAAGCTGGCTACTTTGAAGAACCTACAATATGAAATATTTTCAGTTGTTTCACACTTTTTTGTTATGTATATGATTCCATATATAATTCCACATGTGTTAATTCATAGTTTTGATGCATCCAGTGTGAATCTACAATTTTCATAGTCATGAAAATAAAGAAAACTCTTTGAATGAGAAGGTGTGTGCAAACTTTTGGTCTGTTCTGCATATATATATATATATATATATATATATATATATATATATATATATATATATATATATATATATATATATATATATATATATTCTTTTTTTTTTTTTTTTTTTTTACCCCAAATGAAAATCTGCTGAAAATGTAATTTAAGGCCATCCAAGATGTAAATGAATTAGTTTTTTTATCAGCTGTTTGGACTCTCATTCTGATGGCACCCATTCACAGCAGAGAATACATTGGTGAGCATTTGATGTTATTCTACATTTCTCCAAATTTGTTTCAGTGAGCAAACAAATGCAACTACATCTTTGAAGGCCTGATGGTGAGTGAGCAAATATTAATTTTTGGGTGAACTTTAATATTCTGTGTTTATGTAAAGCTGATGTGTCTATTTTAGCATTTTAAAATGCTTTTTTTTAATTGCTTGTTGTAATTCGTAGGATGATTACCACGAAAAGTTTTGTTTGTTTGTTTGAGCATCTTAACCAGCCCAACACATGCAGCATCATTGACTTGTCCAGTGGTGTGTTTTGGGGCATATGTTTGGCTGATCGATAGCAGACAGAGGAAGTATCCTTCATTATTTTTGCCATTCCGTTTGGTGATGCTTGTGCCACAAAACATTACACCATTCACCTTTAACTTAATTAAATATAAAAGCAAGCTTTTAATGAGGCATCGAGTGTGCCTGTCCTAGAGGTATGACAGCAAAGGTTGCATTTGATCCCACTCAAATCACTGTATTAGCATGCTTGTCTATTAATCTGGAGCTGTTGCATTTAACTGAATGCTAATGAACATTTTAGAGAGCTGGGAATTTCAAAGATCACTTTTTATGTGATTCAGTTACTTGCAGCAACAGAATCACCCAGAAAAGATCAGAGGTCCGTGTTGTAGGTCGGCTGAACTTGGGAAGGGCACTTTATGACTTAAGAGAACCAAACATGAGCAGCTCATTAGCTTTTTATTTCTCATCTCTTGATATTAAAGAGGAACTGAAAGGAACTTAACCAGAAGTTTTACTCTGGTAGAGTATGATCATTATCAAACCTACACTACTGTTCAAAAACTACTGTTAAAAATCTTGTGGTTCATTATTAAGATTTATATATATTTCTTTTTTTTATTCAATTGAAATGAACAGAGGAATTATTAAGCAGTACTGATAACATTAAGAAGAAATATTTATTGAGCACTACATCAGCAAACTAAAATGATTTCTGAAGGATGATGTGACGCTGAAGACTGGCTTAATAATGCTGAAAATTCAGCTTTGCATCACAGACATAAATTACATTTGAATATATTAATATAGAAAATAGATATTTTAAATTGTAATAGTATTTCACAATAGACCAACATTGTCCTCTTCTATTATGCAGTCAACATTCCAGAACTGCATGACTTCTAATTGATTCAGACGCCTACCCATAATCCTCTGCTCAGATCTGCTATGCCAATGAGCTCATCTTTATGTAACTTTTGCCCATCATATGAGACTCTTATGTGAATAGCCCATAAGAGACTGAATTTGGAATGCACCAATGTTATATAATTTTACACATCATTAATTTTACATAATTGCTACTCCCCAATGAAAGGAAATAAAGAACATAAAGCTACAGAAGGCTTTATTTTAAGAAAAGTCAAGGTTTGTTTGCACGTGTAAATGATACCAAGGTCATTGTAGATGCACAAGGGTCATGTGGCATGCCTCTGATAAACACTACAAGATTATTCTCAGTTTCTCTTTTCTGTGGCAGAAATATGATTTCCTCTCTGCTTTTGCACAGCACACAGCTGGAGCCTGTCAGCGCTCCAGTCTTTCTGCATTAAAATCAGATTTGCAACAAAGACAGCTCATTACAATGTTGTTGTTGGGAGAAGTGTTTAGTTTTGATATGGAGTTGAACTGTCAGCATGGTGCCATTGTTGACTGGTTATCAATTCGGGACTGTTAGAGCATGTTCGTTCAAACTAATGAGACATTTAAAGTATTTTGCTCTGTGTAATATTTGACTAGGGCATAAAACACCTTCATATTATTTTTTCCTCACCATATGTCAGAGCCATTATTAAATTGGAATATTGTCTTAGATATTCAAACTGTCATAGATTTTTAGTTTGCTTTGAAAACACACAATCACCTAATGTAAAGTTTGACAATTTTGGGGGAAAAAAGATAACAGTTCATTTTCACCCTAAGGTGTGTCTGTGGTTGTCGACCCAGTGTCTTGTTGTAATGGCTGCGTAAATTATCTAATTAATTGTTATGTTTGCTGAGCGCTGAGGGCGAGATTGACTGAATTTGGTTGTCGCTGTCATTAAAATGTAGGACTTTGCACAGAAATGGCTTGGTGATCCTTCGGTTTCTCGTTTCGTTATTGTTTTCCTTTTTTTTTGGTTAATGTAAGATAGTTTGCTGGGTAAATATTGCTTCTGATGGTCCTTGTTGTTCCTGTGACAAGTCATTTACAAGAGCAGGTAATGAGTGGATCACAAAATGAAAATGATGCAGAGTTTGTCTGAGCAGCTTGTTTACATGCTTGGCTCGTCTCTGCTTGACAGTTAATGAAATAAACTCTGTTTCTTCTTGTTTCAAATCATGTTTTTACATCTTGTTGTGAAATATCTTTTAAATTGTGGTAATCAGGACTTCAACAGGGAGTCATTATTTAGATTTTTGCTTTTAAGTTAGGAAATGTAAAGTTTTTTTAAGGCAAAATATGCACATTTAATTAGTGTAAAATAAGTTATGTGTTTGTTTATTCATATATTCATTAATACATATTAATAGAGAAACTATTTATTAACTACTGTATATGGAATATTTTTTCATTTCACACACCACAGAGTCATAAATAATCTACTGAAATAAGAAAAGTTAATACTAACATATATGCTTGTATGATTTATATATTGTATATCCTTTATGCAAATATATAATTTTAAACTTTTAATCAAATTTTGATGTTTGATAGGGGTAGGTTTGGGACCTTATTTTTAGCTAATTTGCTTTGATTTTTGAGTTTAGATCTGGCTGGCATGCCATTTAAAGCACAATATAAGTCACAAGCAGATGCACCTGGCCTCACAGCTTTGCCTTAATAAAATTAAAATTTCAATTTCCTGAGTAGAGTTCGGGGCAGTGAGGGGAAGAGATTACACGCAGCACATGGCAGTGGAGAAAATCCCATTTCCTGGCTCTCTTCGACCATTTCCCTGAATCTTTGGCCCCCACTGTGACACATTAACACAAAGCAAGATTCGCTGAAAGGAATCTCTTTGACCAGATTGGATTTCCTTCTCGGCGCAGGCTGGGATCTGATCAGAGTTGACTTTAATCTGGGTTTAGGGTTGAGCGTATTGATTCTGCACAGAAAATACAGCAATGCATCATGACTGGCTCCAAGGCCAGTTACCAGATGCTTGAACCTGACATCTACAATTTTTTTTTGTATATAAAAAGCTATTATTTTCTTGCATTACTGGAGTTTAAACATATTAGATACTGTTGCATAGAATATTCAAGTCCACTTGAAAATAACAAATTTGTCATGGAATAATTCAGGCAATGTATTTTTTTCTTTGTGCACCTGTTTAACAGACACTTGAGGTGGTGAGAAAATGATTGTTGTTGGCTTCAAATCACAAAGACTGTTAAATCACAAATAAAATTAATGAACACTTCTTTACAATGTCAGTTCAAAAAGCAAAGACTCATTAAATTGATCAAATGTGACAGCATAACATTTGTAATGCTGCTAATTATTTATATTTCATGTACATGCTGTTCTTCTCATCTTTCTATTCAAAAAAAAAAAAAAAATCACAGTATTTCCAACAGTGATAATTAGAAGTTTTTCATTAGCATATAAAAATGATTTTTGAAGGATCATGTGACTGAAGAAATAAATTCAATAAAAAATTCAAATAGATAACATTTATTTTGCTAAAACATTTTAAATATTACTAGTTTACTGTATTTTTTATAAGTCTTAAGTCTTTGGCCTTAAAATGAATGTCAGTTGTATCTAATTTTCTTTCAGAGTATGACATTTATATATATATATATATATATATATATATATATATATATATATATATATATATATATATATATATATATATATATATATATATATATGATACCATAGAAGAAAGTCAGTCATGCAACCCGTGACTTGATTTTATTGAAATCACCTCACTGTGTCTGTATATGTTTCTATATAATGGCACACAGTATATGAGAGCACTATAGAGTTGTACCGCAGTAATGCAGGAATGGAGGTAAACTTGTATAAGCTGAGGTCCGGGAAGGGAAAGGCCATGTCTGGATTAATGGTCAGCTCAGCAAACACCCAGTATCCCAGAGAGTACTGCTGCAGCAATCAGGCGCTGGGTCCAGCAGACCGGTGAGATCACAGTGCCTCCATTTGTCCAGGCTCATGAGGTTAATGGCATTCTAGCTGAGACATCCTTACTTCTCTGGCTCTCTGACCTCTCAGGTGAAGGGAGGTCACCTGTGAGACAAACACATGCTAGTGAGGGATGACAACAGTCAATGCTTGCTCAAGCAGTGGAAACTTTGAGTTGTCTGTTAAACAGTTGCATTCTTCTGCTTTGATTTTATTAGTGCTGGCCCGTTTCCTGGCATTTGACTGTAAGGTGCAAGACAAATCAGAGTTTAGCTGTTTATGGTTACAAAACAATATTACAGCTTGCCTTAATATAATATTTATGGAATATGTGGAGTATATTGTTATCAATTTATGGTCTGTGTGTTTTGAATGGTGTATATATATATATATATATATATATATATATATATATCGCATCAAATGTGGCTCAACCATGACAATTTTGGAGCGTTTGGTAATTCACAATAAATAATTCATAATAAGGGTGAATGTATGACAGTATACTGAAATTTCTATTGATTCTCAAGGCTCCAGATCAAAGTGTAACATTCGATGAAAGAGAAAGTGATCAATGGTACATCTGATTCAGCTGTTCAAAACTGATTGGTTAGGGGAGAGGTGGTAAGCTAGATTAGAGAAGTGAAAAAGAGACGCCTAGAATCGGTGCCAGACTCTGCAGGCAAACAGTCCCACCTGGACCTCAATCCAAACTGGTACAAAACCCATGCTTTTTAACTAGTGCCAACCCACTCTGGAAGCTGGAAGCTCATGAAACTAGGAGACAGAGAAAAAATGTCTGGGTGGCGTCAGGAAATGAAAGAAGAAGCAGAGAGAAAGTTTGGATGGGTTTAAATAAAGTCATGGTCACAGAGAAAAAACCAGCCAGTTTGCCCACACAGACCTGGATGTGCTGGTCCAGTGCTATAATGTTACTGTTGCTCTCTGGAAAGTTTCCCATGACACTTTTTGTACTATTTTGTTGCTTTTCTTTGAATCAGTAAGTTTGCTTGTATTATTTTGGGTAATAACCATATACGCTACAGCAATAATAAACACTGCTGTTTTAAAGTTTGGGTCATTTTCTCCACTCATTTAGTCAGCTTAAACTACGACCCATTATTACAATCAGTTGCAATCTATCATTTAGATCTGCTTTCATACAACCAACAATGATACACTGAACCAAGTCCACATCCTTATTTTTCCCATTTTGATGGATGTACATGTACAATTAAAGAAAATGTCTATCACTACTTTTGTTTTTATTGCAACTGTTTCATTCAATTAATCAACTAGCGAAGATGACACCCGTATGGTTCTAACCTATCAGTAACATCATTTCCTGTACGTACTATATTAGATATCATCACAAAATTATCAATAGCTATAATCTGAATAATGACTCATAATGTTCTCATGAATTACATCCAGTGTATTAAAATAAATCGTTGACATATTAAGCAAGAGCACCACAGAAGCTAGGAATATGCTTGCCAGCAATAGCTGTTGTTCTTTTTTTCTTCATGACATTCAGTAGAAGTTGGGGACCAGGCAGTCTCATTGGGATGCTAGAGAAGCTCTAGGGTTGCACTGCAGTTTGCTATATGGCAATTGGCCTTTAAAGGTTGCTTTGACCTGTATCTTTATTTCAGACGGTTGAGAAGGTTATCTGCTATCTGGAGGGGCATCGAATGGAGCTCAAAGAGGGACTCTGGCAGTTGATGTGTGAGTGGTTTTGGCCACTCATTACAGAGAGTAAAGAACAGTCATACAGAGGTTGTGTGGTTGTGTCATGTTGTGGCTTAGCTCCTGATTATTTGTTATTAGTATGCTCTTCTAAAATTAACCAGTCGTTTAAACTTGTGTGTTTTGTTGTTTTGGCAATTTATGGTGTTGTAGCCCTGCCATACATTGAAGTATAATGAAAATAACTCTGGCTATGTAATAATGCCATATATTAACAATATATAACAATAATGCCCTATGGGTTATTTTATTTTAATATTCTGTCTGGAGCTTTGCCTTCCTGCATTTTAACATTGTGTGTTCAGTTACAGTAATGGAGAAGCTATACAGTTATTAAGGCCTTTACAGATCCCAAAAATTACACTGAAGCCACAGTTAATTTCAGTTAAGTTTCTTTCCAAATCTGACAATTAGAAAATACAGTACTATTTTTTTTTTCGAGTATGGCTCTGTGTGACGTTAGATGGAGCGGAATTTCCTTATATGGGTCCTGAGGCACTTCTGCCGGAAGAGCGCGCTCCCGTATAGCAGAGCACTGAGAGCACAACAGGCATTCACTGATCAGAGCGAGAGCGTCGCGAAATGTCACAAAAGAAGTGTGTTTTTGGTTGCCAGGGCAAGACAACCCTGCACAGATTACCAAAAAAAAAAAAAAAACAGCATTAAGGGACCAGTGGACGAAGTTTATTTCTACAGAGCATCAACAGAGTTGTGCAAGTGTTTGTGTTTGTTCCCCTGCATTTCAAAGATGCTTGTTTAAAAACAAGGCCCAGTTTGACGCCGGATTTGCACATTGTTTATTTCTTAAGGATAATGCAGTCCCAACGAAAAAGGGTCACGATGGTATGTTGGAACCGCATGCGGTGAGTAAAACTGCTTCAAATATCTCTGTGTTTTCAACTTAGCTATCGGCGCGTAAGCACATCAAGTAAACAACATGCGATGTTGTCATCAAACTGCACTTTCCACATGTACAGCTTAAAAAAAAAAAAAAAAAAAAAAAAAAAAGACGACATAAAGTGGAACTTAGTCATTTTCCTAAACCGCTAAGTAAATATATATAGTTTCAGTACATACCACATAGAGACGTCGTTGCTGATGCTGCTCTTGTTAAATTTCAGCCTCTGGATCTGATTCTGGATCATAAATATACGCTGAATCTGACTGTTAGCCATGGTTTGTTTTGGATGTTTTTTTCCTCACGGTGTCACAGCTTCCAAACGCTCTCAACGCAAAAGCCTACTGGCGCTCGTGATTCTTTAGCTCCGCCCACACGTCACGCCTCCAGCCGGTCGTGTTTTTCCTGGAAAAATCGGTACAGACTATCTTTCTCTTATGAATATAATAAAACTAAAGACTTTTTGGAGTTATGAAGGATGCAGTACTACTCTATCGGTACTCAAGATCAACCCTCTGGAGTCTAAGGGTATTTTTGGGGCCTTGAGAAGTTTTGTCATGCCCTGACATTTGTGCTTTTTTCAGTTTCTTATAAATATCTAAATGGGTAAAGTCTAATATCACTGTAATCAGCACAAACTGGGCTATAATAATATGTGAAATGCATGCATGTACATGATTGTATTTTTGAGAAAAAAAAATGTTATGCATGGTTAGTGAAAAACTAAAAATGTTAAATCACTTGAATAAGGCAATAAAACACATACATAAAATTGGTTGCCGGAAAAGTTGAGAACTGGAGCTTGTAGCCTAGAATTTTTCTTTCTGAATGATGTGAAAATCATCTTGTTTACTCACTCACAGAAAACAATATATTAGGGATGCACGATAATATCGGCACAACATCGGTATCGGCCGATAAAAGCTTAAAATGACCATTATCGGTATCGGCCGATATGAATATTTCTGCCGATGAGCCAAACCGATATTCTCCAAGTGAAATAATTGACCTGTTTTTCAGATGTGAATGTCTGTCTACATTTGTAAAATAATACATTTATGGTAGAATCAGTACAGAAGAGATACATGGATTTCTCTTCAGTAAAATTAAAGTTTAAATTTATCACTATATATTTGTATATATATTGATATCGGTATCGGCATCGGCCAAAATTATTTAGAAAATATCGGCATATCGAATATCGGCCAAAATCCAATATCGTGCATCCCTACAATATATTGATTTAAATTTTCTAAAACACTTTTTGTTGGTAAAAGTCATATGCGAGTAGGCGTCAACTATCATGAATATCATTGTGATTTACACCTGAGAAGACAAAGGCCTGCATAATGAGCTGCATAATGAGCCTCTCATTCAACTGTGCCACTCTGAGGGAGGACTTACAAGAAAGAATGTGAGGACAAAATTAAAGTATATAATTTTATGTTTGTAGTTTATTAAGAATATATTTAATTATCCCACAACATAATTTAATATCCACTTGGGGGAGCAGTTAAACGGTTTATTAGGAACAATCAAAGCTGACTTTCAAATTTTTTGGCATCCTTTCTCTAGTCACACAATCCTTCAGAAATCCTTTTAACAATCTTATTTTCTACCAAATAAACCCCATTTATTATCATCATCATCATTATTATTATTATTATTATTATTAATGTTGAAAAGAGCTGATAATATTTTTCAGGTTTTTTTAGGGGGAATAAATCGAAAGAACTGCATTGTTTTTACATTTGTTAGAGTTATCTCTAATTGTCACATTTATATTATTTACATCAAGCTTTTGAATGGTATAGTATTGTATATTGTTAATGAAACTTCATAATGTTTCACTTGATTATACATTAAGTCAGGAATTATAGTTTGGAAAAAGTATTTGGAAAAAGTCTAACTAGTAAAATGTTTACACGTTATGTGAAAACTAGTACAAATAAATAAAAAGAGACTTACTCATGTTTATGATCTCTGCTGAATAAAGTGCTTCATTCTTTTTTCTGAGGAAATCCATTTCTCAAATCCTCAACCACATCACATCTTTTTGGGGTGAATTATATCTTAGTCCTCTCATCGCGAAGCAAACAGTAAAATAAAATAAAAACTTGAAGAATAGTCTGGCTGCTTTTTCTTTTGTGTGGGCGTATTCAAGCCGCGCGCTTCAGTTTGAATCTGAATAGCGCGTTAAGCGCGGGGGCGTGGTCACATTAGATATAATGAGCAGAGATATGAAAAACATACATCGCGTTGTTTTCATGTGGATTACTTTATCTCAGAATATTTGTTATCGGCAGCACTTGTTTAGTTTAAAAGTAGACATTCCAGGCTTTCTATAGATATCTCTCTCATGTCTCTTCGTTGAGTATTCACGGAGTTACAGTTCATTTTAATGAAATGTTTGTACATGACGATCAGCGGAGACAAAGACTGTAGACAGCGCACCTTGTTTGTTATCTTTATTTTATAAGTGCACAAAGGTTTTTTGTTATTATGTCTGTATCCAAAAAAAACTAGACCCTTTACAGATTCGATTGATGTATTGCTCTTATCTGTACGATCAAAACTGAGAGTGTAATTTAAGTTCTTTTCGGGGATATCAGGTGAAAATGACTCAAAACGCATATATGCGTTAATCGACTCGAAAGGGTTAACAGGATATTGAGTGAAAGCGAGCATTTCACCCCCCCCTTTAAATATAATTTTAAAAAAATACTGCGAATATTAAGAAAAAGCTACTATATACAACTTTTTGGGTGGGCTTGTTCTTTTTTTTCTTTAAAATAATTCCCACTTGGTATGATAGGTTTTATATTTAATATGCACATAAAAATATTAAATCTTAAATGCCCTAATTGGATTTGGGGCCATTGTTTTACCTCATTACTCTTGGTTCTGCATTTATTGTAAAACCTGTTTGTCTCACCATGGGTTGTGCTTCCCGAATATTCTTTGTGAGTGTGGAGGGAAAGGAGATGATCCCAGTATGTGGCCTGGAGTAATGGTATAATATGTTTTCTAGTGCAGGCTCTGTCAAGGTCCACTCGATATGTCAACGAGATAAAACTATGCTAGGTAGGAAGCAGAATCTGCAGTTGACAGATAAAAGGCACTCCTGAGGTATTTCATCAGAGGCTGCTCACGTCCCATTGGGTGATTTGAGTGTTGCCCCTCCCTTCCTTCTCCCTGGGCCTCATGAGTCCAACCCCCATCCCCCACACACAACACACACAGGCTGAAACCAGAGTGCAGGTAAACCTCAAGGACAGTGTTTTCTTTTGCCCTCAACTGCTACAGAAACCTCTCCATCTCTCTATCTCTTTCTTCTTCTGAGGGAATGAGAGAAAGAGGCTTTAGCTGCTCTCTCCACACCAGTGTATATTACAGTCAATGTCACTCAAATGCACTTCAAAGGGGACCATTCAGCCCCCAGAGAATCATTGCAAAAGTTCCTGCTCATCCAGGCTGCAGCTCTCCACACACCCCACTAACAGGTCTGTTTGGGTCTGGAGAGCTCTAGGACAAAAACCATTTGTTTTCAGGCTGTTTTCAAATTGATTGGATTTCTTGGTTGAAACCAAAGTTCAGATCAGTCCCTCTTCACTTGTCCTGAGGGTGTGCTTTCACACTGTATTATTTGGAGCATTCTGGCAAATTCAAAACAATTGGCTCTCTTTCAGTTCGTAGGCTTGAATTTGAATTGATATAGGCTTGTCCCACAGGATTCTGAATTGGACTAAGAGGAAGAGGAATTTCATTGCTCCATAATATAATTTTTCTCAATTCATTGAGACATTTTATGTGTACACTGTTCTAATGCTTGAGATTATTATTATTTTATTAAGCAAGAACACATTAAATTTATCAGAATTGACAGTTAAGACATTAATAATGTAACAAAATATTTATATTTTAATTATTGCTGTTGTTTTGAAAATAAATATTAAGTATCACAATTATCTTCAACATTGTTAATAGCGTTAATTGCTGAAAATTGCTGATACGAAATGAAAATAATAATAATTATTATAATTAGAGTGATTTCTGAAGGATCATGTGACACTATAGGACTGGACAACACTGCCATCAAATGTAAAATATATTAAAATAGAAAACAATATTTTAAATGGTAACATTTTACAATATTACTGTTTTAAATGTTTTGAATGGTAGTGTGTTATATACAGCTGCATCTCAATAAATTAGATGTTGACAGAATGTTGTGGAAAAGTTAATTTATTTCAGTAATTCAACTCAAATTGTGAAACTGGTATATTAAATAAATTCAGTGCACACAGACTGAAGTAGTTTAAGGCTTTTTTTAAAAAAAATTATTGTGATGATTTTGGCTCCCATTTAACAAAAACCCACCAAATCTCAACAAATTTGAATACCAAAAAAAAAAAAATTTTTGGTGAATTGTTGGCCTACTGGAAAGTATGTTTATTTACTATGCATGTACTCAATTCTTCATTGGGGCTCTTTTTGCTTTAAGTACCACCTCAATTCTGCGTCATGCGGAGGTGATCAGTTCGTGGCTCTGCTGAGGTGGTATGGAAACCCAGGTTTCTTTGACAGTGGCCTTTAGCTCATCTGCATTGTTTGGTCTTGTTTCTCATTTTCCTCTTGACAGTACCCCATAGAGAATCTGTGTTGAGGTCTGGCAAGTTTGCTGGCCAGTCAAGCACACAAACACTATGGTCATTTAACCAACTTTTGGTGCTTTTGGCAGTGTGGGCAGGTGCCAAATCCTGCTGGAAAATGAAATCAGCATCTTCAAAAAGCTGGCTAGCAGAAGCAAGCATGAAGTGCTCCAAAATTTTGTGGTAAATGGGTGCAGTGACTTTGGTTTTTAAAGAACACAATGGACTAACACCAGCAGATGAGATTGAACTCCAAACCGTCACAGACTGTGGAAACTTAACACTGGACTTAAAGCAACCTGGGCTATGAGCTTCTCTACTCTTCCTCCAGACTCTAGGACTTTGGTTTCCAAATGAAATACAAAACTTGCTCTCATGTGAAAAGAGGACTTTGGACCACTGGGCAACAGTCCAGTTCTTCTTCTTCTTAGTTTTAAATACACTTATTCAATTTTAATTTAAACATTCAATATGAATTCTGCATTCTATGCATCAGTTCAAGTTAAAAGCTGAGTCCTCAGCTGAGTCCAGCATGGTGCCCATTGCTGATTATTCGCTTTGAACATCTTGTATTCTATAGTGTACAGAGGACAGTTTAGTATTCAGGAGAGGTTCTTGGGAACTTTGAGTTCTTTTAGAATGGAGTCTACGATTATAACTTGATGGTTACTGGGAGTTGCCCACAATTTTACTCCAACAGTCTTAACATTACGAAGTCTCGATTTTAGACATGTAAAGAATACATAGAGTGCTGATAAAAATGTGTGTAGATTGATGTAGAAAAAGCCCACTACAGAGATAGCAGTCACAATGACAAGCTTTCCCAGCAGCACTGAGTGTGCTGTGACATCTTCATTAGATGGTTATTTATGACGAGACACCTCTGCCATTCTATCATTCTATATATCTATGTGTCCTTCTATCAATCTTGTTCTCATCCTATCTATTTCCTGCTCTTTCTGTTTGTTTGTCATTCTATGTATCTTTTGCTCTATCTGTTTATCTCTCGATCCATTGATCTATATAGAGTAATGGCTTGTTAATAAGCCTATGGACTTACAGACAACCCTGTTAGTGCATTTCAGAGATTAGCCATATGCAATAAAATGAATCAACCCCATGACATATCATGATGGTGATGTGCTCATTCTCTTCTCTCTCTCTGTCAGTCATAATAAATCCATGATTTGTTAACTGCTTAGCAAAACCTGCCTTAAAACAAGCCGTGGCAGACACTTCTAAATCATTTTGGTTATCTTCCTGTTGGTGGAAAATCTGTCTGTCCCCCTTTTTTCTGCACATCCATCATGAGGATAAAATATGGAGAGTGCATTTGTTTCCCTGTCAGAAGGGAAGATAGCGTTTGTTTAGCTTTGACGCGTTTGTATAAAAGCAAAGCCACTGATTGCTTCATTGAAACAGTCTTTTGATTTTATGAGTGTAAATAGATTCAAGGTTGTATTGTGCTGTGATAGTGAAGTATACAAGCATATGAATGCACTATATTTGTTGTCAAAATGCTAATTTATATCCAATTGACTGTATCATTTCTCCTGGAACTTTGTCTTTATGGGAAATAACAGGACAATCCTGCATGCATGTAGTTTAAATGTCAGAACACATTTTTATTTAAATTGCATTATATATTGATTAATTAAACAAATTATTCATATTTAATCCCAAATTATAAGAAAAGAGTACAAATGATAACATTGTGGCAAACCAGTGAAGAACTCAACAGACAGAAATTGGTTTTGAAAGACATATTGATTATTTAATTGCTGTATATTAATATAAGTCTATCTTTGTCCTACAGTCTGTTGTTTCTGCCATTTTATAATCACAATATTTCTTTATAATTAAAATGGATTTTATTTTGAATTAAATGCAATAACCTTTTTAAAATAGTTATCAGTGCAAATGTAAGACAATACTAGTTCATAGAAATTCATTCAATTTAATTACCTCTAAATGGTCCGAAATATAAAATTTTAATGCTACACTGTAGTATCTTCTGGTTTTTTTTTTCACATGCGGCTGAAAGCTCAATATGTTTGCTATCAGAATGCTTTATTGGTCAGTGTGCAAATATGGTTGTTTCAGTGATCTCATATTTATTTCTATGCTTCAGCAAAAAAAAATCTCTGGTTTGCAGTAGCCTACATTGCATAGAGTAGAAGAAAAAGTGTTCAGAGAATGTCTTACTTTGTTTTTGCATGGAACTACTGTAGGTTTAAGTCCGGCAAAGTCCTGAATCCATTCGTTTCTGTTTTATTACATTAACATCTCTATACCTATTTCCTGTAAATTACACAGGCAAAAAAAAAAAAAAATAGAAGCAGCTTTGACAGGTGCCATATGAGGAAAATGATTAATGAATAATTATCTCTGGGACCAAACTGCTAGCTTTCAAAAAATACACTGTTGTGTTGAGAAGTATAGTAATTTAGTCCATTTAATTTTATTTTTGTGGTGGAAAAAAGCTTCCATAGTTCTTCAAGACAGTTGGACTATTTGTTGCTTTACTAATTCTGGACATTTTGACCTTTTCATTTATTTATTTATTTTTTCAGACTTTGCTGATTTGCAATTGCAGGTTTTGACTTATTGCCACAATAAACCTGGCATGGACCATTTTGATGAAAATGCGCTGTATTAAATATTGATTTGTTTTGCGAGGCAAAAAATAACCCTTTTGAGATTGTGCATATTGCTTGTGTTTGGCAAGACTAAAGCGTAACTATTAGTTGAACTCTTAGATATGCAGGACACTTTCTCTTTACTTGTTTGTTGGCTGGTTGCCTGGCTTGGCATAAACAAAAACATTTTTCCCTCTCTACTAGTGCATTTTAACTTAAATATGTCCAGAAACAATGCATGAGAAGTAATATGTCAGAGTGTGTCTTTTTCTGGTTTGATCACGTCTTCTGAGACTTCTGGGAAAAGAGACTAGCCAAGGTTATGTTTTCTCATCCGGAAGGCTCCATTTTCCCTCCCCTGTCAATCTTCTAAAGCTTGTTTGGTATTCCTTCCATTGCGTCTCCTCTAGGACCACAAGAAAATGTGAGCCGGGGCAGCATATGGTCCACTAAATAACAAGAGAGGCGTTTCACGCAGAAATGTGCAGTGCTGCCAATAAATATGACGTGGTTAACCATGTAGTTCATTCTGACACAGTGCTTGACATGGGCTGGTGCACAGTGAAGAGAAGACAACAGATGTTTAGGATACACCACCTTCCTCAGATGAAACAGTGCTGCCTCACTTAACTCCCATTAAACATCAACAGTTAAGAGCAATTAGGAAGGAGGTTCAACTAAATGCCAAGGTAGTGCCCAAAATTAGATGATTATAGTCTAATTGCTATGATATATTATTCCTATTAGAGAGCTATTATGTGTAGTTAATTCACAGTAAATGGAGGATTATGGGTCTGCTATTTTTTTATAGATCTCTCACTGTGCGTTGGTAAAGGAATTTTGCTAAAATGGCTCATGAAAGGAAAATGGACTGATTTTTCATGCACTAATTTGTCAATTTTTCCACAAAATATAGTGATGGAGTGGCTATAAAAACATGCATAAAATACCCATTGCTAATTTTCTCGTTGCTTAATTTGTGTCCTTTGGCTCTGACTTTTACAAGTGAGTGCTGATCAAAAGAGTTTGAATCAAATGAAGCATCAAAGATTTCCTTTGTTGTTCTCAGGATTACAAGCAGAAAAAGGGAGTCGGAAAGGACACATACTGGAATGTCACATGTAATCTTCTGTGGAGTCTTTGGTGTTTGTTGGCAGCAGGTTTATGTCGATGAGAGATATCTGTCTTATAATCGTGTGTATACATTGTATGTGTATTGTTAAATATGCTACATAGTGTTTTGTACCTAGAGAGGAAGGCATTTAACCTCATCAGGGGTTGATTAAACATGTCAACAATGTTTTGTTAGTGTGTCTTCAGTGCATGCTTTCCATGTTGTGATAACCTGAAGACCATTGGATCCATTGGGTTTAAATTAGATTTTAAAAAGTCTGTATTATGTGTAGTAAGTGTCTTTATATTGTATTATATATTGATACAGTTAAAATATGTATGTTGATGATAATGGTATATTGCTGTTGTAGTTGTTGTTATTATTATTATTATTTTATTTTGTTATTAGGTGATGATATGATATTTGTGCAATTATAATATTATTAATCATTTCAATAGTTTTATTAATTTGAAAATGATATGGAATTCATACAGTTATCAAATTTATGATGATGCTTTGTGGTTGTTATTTTACTAATTTTGTCATAAGGAAATATGAAATTTATACAGTTGTAATAATATATATTAATCGTTAGAATATTTATTTTTATGTGATTAGGCAATCGTATTTATACAGTTATAATATTATTAATAATTATTTTATTACATTACTTTTTTTGTAGTCTTGGTTATGTTAAAAGTAATTTGTCTATAGACAAATACACACTGATGAATTCTAATAAATGAGGTTGATTTTGATGGCACATTGTCATTGAAGGGACAGTCCATCCTCAAGAGTTATACTGTGTCATCATTTACTCACCTTCATATTGTTCCAAACACGTATGACTAATAAAATTCCACTGAATAAAGGAAGACGGCTTTGTTCAATTTAGTCAGTACGAGACTTCTGATATTGGCTGAAAGTCTTTCTGTAACCCATAGCTTTCAAATCCCATTCAAATATGCCTCTATCCACATATCAAATAGGATGTTTTTGCCCCAGCATTTGACCATGATGGTCATACCTGACCTGTGCTGACTCAGATCAGAGATTCACAGTCTGCAAAAACTGCAGCTCAGATACATTTTCAGCAAACCTTGCAACTGAGCAATGCAGTGTGGCCAAATTGGCCATACCTCATTGGCCCAACCATGTGCTCGTGATATGATCTGTGTCTGTAAGAGGGGGCTATTAGGTGCACTGTGCACCCCGCTGACTCCGGGCACTGAACGCTGCTTATCTCCCCATCCATTTCAGCCTGCTTACTTCACTTTCACAGTCTGCCGAAAGAGCCGTGATTGCATCTTAATCATAAAGCAAAACTCGGGAATGGAGTAGGAGTGACAGGCACTGTTAAAGTGCCTTCGGCTATTCCCAGCACACGCATTATAAATGGCTGTGGAAAAATGTCTGCATTTGCTGCCTCGCCGGCTCTGTTTACATCACATATCTCTAAGTCATCACTGTCTCAGTAATGGAGATATCAGAGCATCAGTATAAGCAGAGTTTCCTCACTCGACATTGCATGCCTACATGGGCGCTCTGGCGCTCTGCTTCTAGCAGCATGAGGGACAAGGAGAGAGAGAGAGAGAGAGAGTAAAAGAGGAAGGGATGAAGAAAGAGAAAGTTCAAGCTCAAGCTCCTCATCAATTATTAAAAACAAAGGCACTACAGTAAACAGCTAAAGGACATGGGATGTGTATGAAACCGTTAGAGCTGGTGGAATGCTTTGTCTCGGGGCAGTACTGATCCATTTTAACCTCAAGCATCTGTTTGATTTTTTTCTTTCACAGGCTAATCTGCGTTCTTGCTAACAGCGCAATGTCTGCTCTCAAAAGTGTGTTTGTAACAGGCAAGGAAGCATTGTGTTTAGATGAATCTGCTCTGGCTTTCTTTGTTTGATTAGCATAGCAATTAGCATGTAAACACTGAGGAGACAGAACACAAAATTAAACTATTATTTGCAAAATCCCATCTTAAAAACATCACAGATCAATCTTAGTTTTAGCCCACTGAAAATCAACCTTTAGATTAGTCTTTTTAAAGCTTGTTTTCCAAGGAAAAACATTGTAACATTCTTAAATAGGATAGGCCTACATTTACTTGAAGAAATGTATCTATGCTGCACACTTGTTTACATAGATTCCATCTTGAATATAAGTGTTATTTGTCTTACTGCACTGTCATGTTTTTTTCCACTTGTTTTTAATTTGTTAATACTTAAAGCAAGCATAAAATCTGCCATTAGATGAAATACACCTTTTAATATAAAATAATAAAAGTGAGTCTTATCTTGCTTCTCAAATATATTTTCTCAGCGTTTTTTTTTTTTTTTTTTTTTTTTAATGTACATCTATGGAGGATCTGTGTGTTTGGAGAATTTTACCGAATGTTTATGTATATGTCAAATATGTAAAATCTAACTCAGGCTCCATGGAAAAATGCACATGTGCCTGAAATTATACAAAATTATATTAGGTTGCTTCTTGCTTGTTTCTCAACACTTCTAAAGTGAAATATCCAGTGAATGGTTCAGTTTTGTCTGAAACAGATGGACGTGGCAAGGTTTTATAACACTGTCTGAGGTACGTAGCAGGGCAGTTGGGAAATGCAATGTCTGGTTAGTGGCACTCACAGATTAACGCTTTATTGTTTAAAAATACAATAATGTGTCACCATCACTATACTTCCCTAAACCTAACCGATAGTGTTAACTAAAGCAAACGACTTGTTGAAGCAAATCTTTTGAACTCTGCAATGCATGTGCAATGCTATGCCAGGTGCAATACCGAGCAAGTTTACCTAGTCAGAAAAGCCTTATGGACCTGATTATGTGATGCAACATCAAATTGTATAAGTTTATAAATCATGCACTATGATGAAAGTGTTTTTCGACATCATAACAGTATCGTGTGTGCAATGAAGCGTGCAAAAACGAGTCAAGGTAAAATGTAATCTGTTATCATATTTTGTGTTAACAAAAACAAAAGTTGTTGGTGTTTTACTACCATTTCAGGTGTTTTACTGTTCATTTCAGCTGGAAATTGCAGTGCACTGTATGTATAGGTATGTTTTTTGGGGTTTTGCAAAAATTTTGGTAGATGCACTTTTTTTCAATAAGCCTAGGTTGCAACACATTGTAACCAAGAACTATGTTCTCCCTTTTCCAAAAGAGTAAATGCAGAGAATTAAACTACTAACATTTGCTCCAATTAAGATGAAGTAATGATGATAACATTTCATTTTTATGCATTGATTCAGGTCAAAGTAGACGTGATAAAGCTGGAGTTTGGGTATATAGTGAGTGTGTTAAAAAATCATTAGGAGAAGTATTGCTTTATATACTTACACTACATTTTTCACTTGTAATCACTTTCAAAACAAGGTTTCTTTTCAACTGACTTTAGATTACATTGAAAAAATGATTTTCTTGCTTAGTATTTTTGTTTCTTTTCCCAGTACAAATATCTAAGCATGCTTAAACCAAGATACATTTACTTGAAGCAAAATGACTTCAGATATTACAGTAAGTCTTGTTTTCTGAAGAAATTATATTTATTTTCCAGTACAAATTTAGATATTATTTGTTTTTTTATAGCCAGACACATTTAATTTGACCATCATGTTGGATAGTGCTCTCTAGAGTGTTGAAAGAGAGACTCTTCAAGCAATCTCAAATTAATTAATATTTCTATTACTATTTCTATAAAGTAGGAAGGATAGTGCTAAGAGGCCCATCACAACACCTAGAATTATTCGTTCGGTGTCAGTAAGGCTCATTAGCACCATGCTAAATAGGTCATGCTGAGTAGAGTCCTCTGACCTTCCTTTGCCAACGCAGCCATGCCCTCTTACAATTCTTCTCAGAGATTATATCACTGAGACAGTAAGGATGAACTAGTGTGTGAACTTATGAAGAGTTAATATGTAGGGGATAATGTACATCCAGCCGGTTGTTGGATGTACATTATCCCGCTTATTACACGGCTACTTGCCACATAAGTAAATAATTAGATGCAAAATATTGATTTGAGTTGAAATATTGGAATGCAAAGCTTCCGTAAAGACAGCAGTTGCAGGCAAGCGGCAAATTCAAACTAAACGGACATTTAAGGGAATTGGTACAGGCAAACCACGTATTACACAACATTAAGGCAATAAAAGAATTAAGACTAAAATGTTTTAAAACCTTACCAGTTTATTAGTTCTCTTATAATCCATTACAGCGTACAAAACAATCGTAGCAAAATGGCAGCAGCTGCGTTTGTATGAAATGAGTGCAAGTCCGCGATACCAGGATGACATAATTAAACAATTGTACACCATTTAGAATCAAGTTTTAATATTGTATTAGCTAAAAAAAAAAAGCTTGGTGGAAAGCCTGTTATTAGCTTTTACATGTTGTTATCCAGGGATAACATACCTTAGAATGTCTCGACTGACCAATCAGAATCAAGTATTCCACAGAGCCGTGTAATAAAGCTAGATATAGTTCAAACTAAGAGGAAGTCTTTCCCTTCACGATGATACAGACCTAAGTCAGAGTAGATGGCATATGTAATTTGATGGGAATGAAAGTAGGGCTCGCTGGCTTTAACTGGTCATTGCCTGGTCTGTTGATCAGTTTTTGTGAGGTTTTGGATTATTTTGGCTTTGAAAGGCTAGAGGACCAATTTAAACCTCATAAGATCAGGTTAATCCAAATATTATTGACTGGTTTAGGCTGATTGTAATACTTTCACAAGGGAAGTACAGTCTGTTCAAAGTATGGTGCTGTTGTGAACCTGGGCATAGATTCTTCAGACAAAGTATCAGGAAAAATATTCACAACCCATTTTATTTCTAATGTTAGGAATTTGTGTGTGAAATTAATTTTTTTTTTTTTTGCAAAACAACGTGGGGATTTATTTTATTTTATTTTAGTTTGGCAATGGATTCGATTAGTTTTGATTTAGTCAGGCTTTTAAAAATGCCTTTCCACACATTATAAAAACTCTGGATAATACAAGTTAAAATTTAGAAAGGACTAGCACTGCATTTCTGTCCTTCACAGCTATGCTGTATCACTTCAATAATTTTCTGACTGAAGTCAGAAGTGATTTTGATGTGACTCACCTCTGTGTGATGTGTTGTTTTTGCTTAACTCAAGCAACCTTAAGAGTTTCTTATACTTGTGTGAATGTCAGAGAATTTAGCATAGTTCTCAGGGCTCTACAATCACTCTCGAATATTTCAGCTAACACTCAAGCCACGGCTGAAGAAATCCTGAAGTAAATGCCAGTGTGGGCAGCTCTACTGAGTGCATTTGAGTATGTGCACGTTTGAATGTGTGTGGGTGTTCATACGTTTTCTTCTGACAGCTGACAGTAGATGCTGAGCTCTACACCATCAGCAGAACATTTGAAAGGCCTGAGCAGCTCCCACCATAGTGCCAAAGCCCAGCTGTTATTAAGAAACTGCAGACCCTGCTGAGGATTCCTGCTAACACTGTTTTCAGCGCTGCATGGCACTGTACTGCTGCTCAGCGCCTTTTACTGAACTTTTCCACTTCAGCCGTCTCTCTGCCTCTTTTTTTTTTTTTTTTTTTTTATCTCCATCTCTGTGGCCTGTTTAAATCAGCAGTAAAGCTCTCCAGGTCGAGCTGTTGGCCCCACTGGGACTCTTTATTTTCCTGAAGAGAGACAGTGAACATCAACTCTCTGTAGTCGACTGGGTCTTGTACCCCATTCTGGAGACGGAGAGAAAATATATGACATACTGTAGAAACAAGGAGACTCCCTTAAAAGATGCTTTAACCACAAGATAATAGAAAAGACAGAAAACCCAACTTGAACGAAGAGGTTGCATCAGAGAGGAAATCACATGAAACTTTCTATTGGTCTAGAAGAAGAGCATTTTGAATGTCAGAAGTGTCTTTTCTCAAAATAGTTTGCACACTAATCCTATTTGGGCACACAAGATGTTACACATTTTCCCTTTAAGAAACTTTTCACATTTTGTTCTCTGTTGTTTCTTTTGCTTTGTTTTCAAAGATTCATCAAACTTTATAATTACTTGTATCCTAAAGTGTTAAACTTCAGCATGTAACTTGTTCTGCATCACAGGTCATGAACCTCAAATTGTGCATCTTAAAGAAAGCAAACACTCAGGATTTTCCAGGTGGAAAGTTAATCGAGCCAAAAGATAAAATTAGACTAAAGGATGAACTCATTAACATAATGAGCTTTATAAACATTTATTCATAAACTTATACCATGTTTACTGTACAATAGTATGGTGCTCCGCACATGACAGGGTAAAAAAAAATTAATTGTGCGCACGACTGACTTATTCGTTCCATCGATGTTCTAAAACGTGCACAAAAAAATTGTGGGCTAAATAATGTGCACAATTTACTAATTTGTTGTCTCGATTTATAAATCGTTTGAATGATTTAGCAAATCGAGGAAACAAATTAGTAAATTGTTCACATGATTTAGCCTACAATTTTCTCCTGCATGCTATGTACAGGGTTCCGTACAATACAAATAGGATGTAAAATAATAAATAAAATCATAGTAGCATGTTTATTTTTTATTTTTTTTAAAGGGTTGCATTTCTTATTCACAAAATAAGAATCAAATAATAAGTGCAATTAGAATGACTTTATAAGCTGCTTCTTTCATTTTTATCAAATTATGGATGTATGTATGTATTTAGATTTTATCTATATGTTCAATATGGCAATTGATAATAATAATTTATTGATTGATTGCAAAAAGTTAGGACTTTATATACTTTTATTCATATATTGGGAATTTTATTATTAATAATAATGATTTTATAAAAAATATCACTACACTACAATTGTTTCTTTTTTGTATTATTCCAGGGTTTTGATCTGTTAGCATAAGGTATATTATACAAAAAGGAAAGTGTACGGTTTTAGGTTGGATTTACTCACTGACATGCAAAATAAGGATTTTATGACCACGTATACTTGGCTTGAAGTTTCTGAAAAGTTTATGAACAATCAAGTGTCATCTGAAATCTGTAACTCTTGTGAATTTTCCAAATGTCCTTGCAGCTTTGAACTGGGATGTCAGGTCTTGCCATGTCTGATGGTTCAACATAGTGTCATGCTGTTCTGGGAAGGAAGTGCACATCTACGTGCCAGAGATCCTTAGTATGTGAGAGGTGCAAAATAATTAACATCAATTCTTTACAGTGCCCTTTAATGCTGCAATTATGAACCATCTGTCTCTCCCATGTTTTTCATGAGCAAACAGCTGCTACTCTCATCCACTTCCAAGCCATTCTTTGATAACTCCTGCATCTTTAAATTCATTCTCCACTCCGGCTCCTCGGATTAAAACTTTCACAAGCACCTGCGCTAATGATGCATAAAGCCTCAGGTTCAGCCAAATTACCTACATTCGGTTCGCTGATGTATTGTGGGTAAATGAAACGGTGGTCACATTTGGGCTCGTCGCGTTTAAATGATGTGCTTGAATATATATTTGTTACAAAACTTCTCTTCGCTCGATGGCCTGGGTTCAGAGAGCCAGACGCCTGTGGTGTGACACAGCTGAGTCTCTATAGCATGGCCTGTTAAGGAACAGACTTCTCATTAGTACTGCTTGCTCTTTTGGTAGCGGGAGCCATGCTGGTTGCGCCATCTGTAAAGGGAGGGAGGGAACGCAAGAGATAATTGCAGACCGAGAAAAACCAAGAGAATGTAAATTTTTTCATGTCTAAACTGGTGGGATAAGGCCCCTCAGCCTGGCTAGGTCTCTTTTATAGGCCTCTTGCCACACACAAATCTGCACGGGGAACAATTAGAGGAAGTGAGACACTCATGAGTGGTCCAGCATTGTGTCCCCAAAGTGTCGAGAGAATACTCATTACCATTTAACACTCACTTCCTGTTCGCTTCCCGACATTGGCGCTGCAGTCTGTGAGGCATGTTACTTCAAGCAGTGTGAGCTTGTTATCCCTTAAAGACAGAGGAAAAGGGGTGTGGAGGAGACAAGACAAGGAATTTCAATGAAACTGACTTGCGAGATCAAAGTTTCTTTTTTCTTTCCACTCTTATTTCTCTCTTACAGTGAGAAGTGGCAGTGTTCGTTTTTTAAGCACAGTGTTTCTTTCATGTGTCCTCTCAAACGGTACGTAGCTGCGGCAGCCAAACAGCTTCGGAGTTCTGCACCTCGGAGGGCTCATGGGAGGAGAGTTGTCTGCTTGTCTTTGCTCTTCACTAATACAGAACCACGGCTGATCCAGCATCAATCCCTGTTCCTCTTATCTACCCTGGCCGGTGGACACGGGCATCTGGTGAGCGCCACAGGAGACAGGCTTAATGGAGTGTTGGATGGGCAACGTTTTGCCGTCTCAATTTTACCTGCACTCAGCCACTGTTACTCAAAGACGCACTCTTGCTAAGAACTACAGTGCTTTTAATACCAGTTTCCTCTGTGCACCAGCTATATGAGGAACACATTAGATTGTTTTGCTTTTGCTCACTGCAATTGGAGATACGTCCTAAATTATTCATTGATAAATATGTTCATTTATTTCGCTTTTGCTTAACCAGCCATAGAAAGAGGCAAAGGAACAATTCAGTATTGCCAAAGAGCTATTTTTACAACCCTCTGATAGTGATGGCTGCGGGAGCTTGACGTGTCTTGCCCTCTTTGTTAGTTGTTGTAATAAGCAATTTGTGAGTTCAACTAGAAATGTAGCCTGTGGATTACATTAGCTAAAGTGTAAAAATAGTTAATTAGGTTATTTCTGTAATCGACTTTTCCCATTTTTGGGAATGGAAGCCTGGTTTTGCTTGAGCTGATCGCGTTGTGGTTAGATCAGTAATTTGTGCTTCCAGACAAAAGTTGTGCAGTTCTTATGACAGATGTAGTGAACTATTGTTCATTATCTGGATAAGTTTGCTGTGGCATATATGCATGGTAGATAAAATTACTGACACAAAAAAATGTAAAATAAAAAAATGGAAAAAATAAAAATAATAAATAAATAAATAAAAATCATTCCAATCTGTAAAGATTTCCGATTCAATCTAATTTCATAATTTAATTCAATATTAATTTAAGAATTCTTTTCTGTTTTTTGTTTTTCAAAAAGCTTAATTCTGTTTGATTTATAAGCTGTGTTCCTCATGGGGACCTCAAGTTCCCAGAAGGTCAAAAAATACTGGTATGCTATCCATTTTGTGTACTTGTGATCTTGCATACTTGTTGACGGCCCATAATGTAGGGGATACCAACACACACACACACACACACACACACATACATCATTAACACAGAAACCCCACTGGATGCATTTTCAACATTTTAAAAATTTATATTATTGGCATGTAATATTATTAAAGAGGTAGAACATGAAGAGACGTGCTGTTATTTCTAATCTGAGATCTCAGTCAGACAGTGCCCCCTGACAACAGGATTCACAGTATATCCAGTTTACTTTAATGACACTAAAACCAACCTAGCAGATTGTGTTTAAACCCATTGCACATTAAAGCAGAAAATACTAAGGTAAAATACCATATGTTTGTTGTAAGCTCTTAAGGGGATCTTTGAGAATCCTTGAGTCCTGTCCATATGGGGGAATCAGACATGGGCTTCACATGTGTGCATGAGACATTCACACTGCCACATTCTCCATTAACTCTCAGCATCTGCTAATGGAGCTGCCAATTAAATCATTTACTTAAGCACTGGAGGTGTTGTGGTGTGTGAAATCCCTGGTCTGCAGTAACTGAAGAGCTAGATGTTGTTGTTAGGTCTGCTGGATTAAGAAAAAGGCTGATCTTCTTGTCTGGTGGTAAAATGTGTGGTGGGATATCTCTCCAGCCATTAGGCTACCTCTGTTCTGATTCAGAAATAATTAAAAAAAAAATTTTTGTTCATTTGTTTATTTTCTTTTATTTCTTCCTTCTTTTTTTCATACTTTTGTTTGTCCGTCGTAAAGATTTTTTTTTTTTCACCGGTTTAAATTTTTCCTTTGTTTTTCATTTTTGTTTTGTTTTTGTTGTTCTTTTGTTTTATTTTATCAATCATTCATCACTTTGTTTTGCTTGCTTTCTGCCTGAAAGTCATAAAACAGGATTTGTTCTATAATTCTTTACCTTATTTGTCTTTAATTATTTTAATTCTTCTGTCACTCGTCGTTCTTCTTCTCATCTACATCTTTCTCCAAGACGGATTGACTCGGGGTGGGGGATATGAGAAGTGGAGTGCAGTGTGCAGTCGAGTGAATTCCCTCGTTTCTTCTGACAGCAGGAAGTTAATGACCCACATTAGATAACAGCAGTGAGGCGATTACAAGCCTGGGCTGTTCGGCGACACAAGGTGTTAATGTAAGTACGGGTTTTTGCTGTGCTAAAGCTGTCCTGTTGTTGGGCAGTCTCTGGTCAGGGCTGGAGTTGCTGTTGTGCTTTAGCTGCGTGCACTCGGGTTCTTCTGGGAGAGGTGCAAGAGTTAATGTAGATGGAGAGTCAGGTGTCAGAACTCAGTCTAAATAGATGAGTGTTTTTTCTGAGTCAGAGCAAAACAGAATGCATTACCCAGAGCGATGCCACCAGAGGAGTAGGAATTAGAGCTGGAGGGAGCGAGAGAGAGAGAAACAAAGAGAATAAGGAGAGAGGGACAGGTTATGAGAAAATTAGAGATAAAAAGAAGCTTGAGTGCTGCTGCAATTAAAGGAAGAGGGTTGCTTGGGCACAGGGGGCTGAATGCCGCAGACGAGGACAGTTCATGTAAGTGTGATGGAGTACTTTGCAAGCCTTGTGGGTAATTTATCGCTCTGACGATACTCAAGCAAATGCGTTTACCCCACTGGGTTAGGCTAGTAAACCACACAGCTCTCCCTTTGTTAGCTCATGAATTGCTCCTATTAAATCGTGCCCCTGTGTCTTTCTCTCAGTCTGTCTCTCTATGTCCACTTCCATGCTGCTCCAGCAGCGGACACACAACTCAGAAATTTTGCCATTAATCTAATATTCCAGCAATCATCTTTCGATGCCGATTAATCGGCAAAACCGATACATCGGTCGACCTCTAATGCAGAGTTGTTAGGTGATGGTAGACGTAGCTGCTCTGTCTAAAGATGTCTATCAATGCAAGCAAGTGGCATTCGGCCATTATTTGTCTTTTGAATATCTAGGTATTGTGCTGAAGGTGCTCCATGCATTCTATTTATTATTATTTACAGGCTTCCACAATACTCTCCTGCCTTTGTTGTTTACTGAACTGTTATCAATGATCTAGTGCCCCCTACGTGTTATTATAATCTTAGGATAGCACACCAGGTTAGTAAATAAACTACTGTAAATGCCTACAACAATGTTGTATTTAGGCACCTCTGACCTTATTTCTCTCTAGAAACTTGCTGAGCATTTATCACTATACTCAAATAGAATTAAATGATCAAACCCAAACTTAATAAAATAATAAAACTCAAATAGTGACAAAATATAAAGAATTTAATTAGAATTTAATTAGTTCAGCCTGTATGCTTCTACTCAGTCAAATAATGAGAAAGAACCAAATTGCCTATCATAGCTATGCGGATTATACCCAGGTTTACCTAGACTTATCGCTTATAACTAAGTGAATGCATAACTTGACTCTGGGGTCAAACAACTAAAATTCAAGTCACTAATCTTGTTGTGATTCTGGAGTCAGACCTTAGTTTCAGACTTATTGTCAAATCAATAAGTAAATCAGCATACTATTATCTCAAAAACATTGCAAGGTTTCCAGTCAAGTCTTGGAGAAACTTGTTCATGCCTTTATCACCAGCAGGGTGGATTATTGTAATTGTAATCCTGACCAGCCTTCCCTAAAACACCATTAGACAGCTGTGGCTTATCCAGTACGCTGCGGCCAAAATTCTGACTAGAACCAGAAAACCTGAGCATATCACACCAGTCCTCAGGTCTTAATACTGGCTTCCATTTACTCTTAGGATTGATTTTAAAGTATTATTACTCATTTATAAGTCACTCAATGACCAAGGACCTCAATACATTGCAGATATGCTCACTGAATATAAGCCTAAACGACCTCTCAGATCATTAGGATCAAGTCAGTTAGAAATACCAAGGTTTCACTTAAAACAAGGGGTGTTGGAACCAGCTTCCAGAAGAGATCAGATGTGATTAATCAGTAGCCATATTAAAATCCAGACACAAAATACATCTGTTTTGGTGTGCTTTTACTGAATGAGGACTGTTAATTTTCTGTTCTAAAATGTTTTGATTTAATTTTAATTCCATTTTTAAAACTTTTTAAAATGTAACTCCTTGCTATTGTGATTATTTATATGATTATTTTAATTCATTTTATGTAAAGCCACAGGCATTAACATTGTCTATGAATGGTTATATATATATATATATATATATATATATATATATATATATATATATATATATATATATATATATATATATATATATATATATATATATATATATATATATATATATATATATATGCCTCTGTTGTTGCTTATCCTTTTTAGCGTGACCCCAACAGTTCATCTTCTGACACACTCCCTATTAAAAAAAGCCAGAATCAAATATCAATATCATTGTGAAGCCCTGGATGAATTAAACATTCAGCTGCTGAATATTTAGAAATTCTTTAGACCTTCTGTGTCTTACAGTCAGGGCTCTTGGGCAAAGGTTGTGTTTACTGCCCTCTGAATTACTGAAAAAGATCTTCAGGTTAAAGTCATACTTCCACAATACTTTCAGTAACCTGCAGGAATCACATCTTTCATAGCCATAAGATTCTAGTATATTGAACTGTGGTACTGTGAATCATTTTCGAAAAACTCTTCTCTCTGATATCTTAAGCTCAGGGTCACTGACTCTGAATGAATATAAAAACCTATGAGATGTTTTGAACCAAAGCTTTATGTTGGATATTAAAGGTATATCTGATACAGCCCCTTATATGATAGTCACTACACCATTGCGTGGATCGAAAGGACACTTATGACGAAGGTGCATTGTTGAAACCTATGGAAAACCTAAAGAAAATTGAAACCTAAAGAAAAACAGTGTGAAGATTTACCAGTTGATGATCTTTGGAGCCATTTAACACCTTGTAGAGGGTTTATTCTATGGATATTTGATTATAATCAACTCAAAGACATACTTAGCAAGGATGCATCAGATTAATCAAAAGTGACAGTTAAGACGTTTATGTTACCAAAGATTTCTGTCAAATAAACTCTGTTCTTTTGAAATTTCTAACTCTTAAATAATCTTTCATGAGTTCACATTTACATGTAATAAAAAAAAGAGTAGAGGTTATGCGTATTTGGTAAGCTCCGAGCTTAGAATTTGTCCCGAACACAAATTACCCCCCAGAATACCATCACAGGAATGAAAAACATTTTAATAAATATTCAGTATATTCAATATAATCAGTTATTTAAAATTGTAATAAAATTTAACAATATTATTGTTTCACTGTCATTTTGATCACATAAATGCAGTCTTTGTGACCAGACTTCTTTCAAGCACATTAAAAACTTTCACATTTGGCGTATTCTTTTATTCAAAACAACTTAAATGACTTCTCCTGTGAGGGGACATATGATGCTTTTTTTAAAAGATCATTATTTTGTGTATTTGGTGTAACGAATAGGTTGAAATACTTTAACTTTCAGAAAACGTTTTGTCCTCTTTGCCTCACCTCTCTCAAATGCGTATTTCTATGTCCCTCCTTCCAACATGCACAGTCTGCTCTGATTGGCCAACTGACGCAGTGCATTGTGATTGGCCAAACACTATAAACCCTCATCGGAAATATAATGCCCTTTTCCATATTTGCGAGCTTCATCTTTTAAAATAAATGTGAAGACAGTTAATAATGTCCTTCATTTTACCATTAATGTCGCATGACAGACACAGTGATGGAGCTTGTATGTGTCTGCAGTACACAAGCCATGAACAGTTAAGACAGCTATCTCCACTGTGGTACCTGTCTCTCTCTCTTACACACTACACGCACGCACACACAGTGCACAAAGCTCTGCATTTGAACAGTCAATTGCAAATCCTTAAACTATTAACAAAACATACTTACAGTAGCTGATTCAGAATTGCCAGATTGTCGTAGCAAAGTCAGAATTACCTCTTCTCCTAGGTCCATGAAACGGTTGTCCATACAATGCATTGCTATTCTGTTGTATTCATGCATCTACTTTCGGAAGGCCAAATAAAGTTTAGGCACTTTTTGCAGACACTTTTATCCAAAGCATCTCAGGCTACACATTTTTAACCGGTATGTGTGTCTCCTGGGATTTGAACCCACAACCTTGGTGCTTAACACAATGCTCTACCACTGAGCCACAGGAACTCATTAAGTATGCTTGCTATCGCCTAGATACACACAGCATCTCCCTGACATGGCTGCTTTAACACTAACTGTGGTTACTGAAACCACGCCTTCTTTCTTTGCATGAAAATTTGGGCGATATGAAGCAAATATTAAAACACTGTGACAAATGTTAGAATATGTGGGGGCATGTTAGAATGAGCCATTTTAGGGGGGCGTGGACGAGGCTTAACTTTTATAAAGAACATCTCTTCATGCACCAAGAACTTGTAACACTCCAAAGAGAAAGGAAAACGTACTCGGTTACAAACGTAACCTCGGTTCTGTGAAATACGGAATGAGTACTGCGCATGGGGAGAAGTTCCTTTTTTCCTCGATGCTAGTCTCGAAAGAGATCTTGAAATCGCATCATATAACCCCTCAGTTACAAGAACATTTGAGCAAAATTTATTCCTTAAAACCTCTTAAGCACAAATGCTATTTTGGGGATTTCCGTTTTTCATTTTCCTACCTAATTTTGAATGCCTGCCTATACTAATGCTACAGTGTAAGCTCAGAAAGTTTGGTATAATTTCAAAGGAAACCCTTTGAAATTACATAAAACACTGTTGAAATTGATAAAAATGACAATATATGCTGTCTGTGTTATAATAAATAGGGAAAAAAACAAGGCGCTTTTTTATTTTATTTGTGTAAACTGAAGTTTGAAATGGTATAACTCAGGCATTGAAGGGGCTGGCAACTTCAGACCAATGTCTTGTGATTCTTCCAACTGTCAGCTATTAGAGGAAAACAGAAATTTCTTTCTATCCTAATCTATGCAAAAGTTATTCTATTCCAACTGAAGGAAGGAATAATACCATTTTTGTATAAAATTTTTGTCTAAATAAGTATGAAGTCATCTTTTGCACACTTGCAGTATGGAATAATGTGATCTCTGTATATTATTTGACAGAAAACACTCAGAAGTTACATAAAAAGCTGCTGTTTGTGACAAATAGTATTATTTATGTTGTTTCACATATGATGAACCATCTCAATACAATGTGCTTTTTTTGTGTGTGGGTTTTCTGAACAGTCTTTGAAAGAGAATAAGTCATATTACACAATAGCAACATGCATAAAATTATAAAAAATATCTGGTCTATCACAATCTAAAATAGAATCCACAATCTCCAGCTTCATATCGTTTCATTTATGTCTATTCTGCATCGTGTAGAGATTGAGAGACCTCGTCTGTCTCTTTCATATTTCATATTTTGATTTTTTATCAGCGTGTATGTTGGTTTCGTTTCTGAACAGCGTAAACAAGCTCCCCGAAGCTTTTGCGCGAACTTCGGAGCTTCAACAAACTAATTTATGTTTATTCCCCCAGTAATGTACGGATTACTGTACATTCACTGAGATGCGGTCGAACACTGCACAGTTATGAAAATAAACATATTAGCTTATTGCTAGCGAAGCTTCCCAAGCCTCAGAATAAAGAATCAAATGTATGAAAGCGAGTAGCACGCGTATAGGCTTACCAGATGCGCGTCCTGACCTCTCCACGGCGAAGTTGGCCACCCGTAACTTGTTTTATGAATATTATGCATTATAAATCCGGAGATTCGGCCATTTGTAGTTTTTCCTCACGTGGCCTTTGTTTAGAAGCAGCAAAAACTCAGTTTCCCAGAGACCATTGCGTCTCCACGAGCGGAAAAGAGTGGGCAGTCGCTGTCCAGTTCCAGCACCCCCGCGGTGCTGAATTCACACCTTCGATTGGAGGGAACGACTTGTCAATGACAGCAATTAGGACAAATAGCGCTTCACAAAAGAGGTCAGACGTCTATAGCAGAAGAAAGGCATTTAGACCCGTCTATATGACTTGAAGATCTTTTCAATAATACAGCCCTTGGAGCGCTTTTGCGCACTTGTACAAAACGCTTTATATCTCAGCAATGGAAGCACGCAGAAACGTAAAAATGGTCTTGTTTGAAAGAAGAGATTCTAATCTAAAAGATTATATCGAGTATATAGGTATGCGTGGCTGTTTGCGGCTGACTGAAGCGGTGCAAAATGTATAAATAATAAGGTGAGAAATTTTACATCGCGATTCTGTTGAAGATCATTCGATCTGTGATTGTCACACAATAAAATGATCTACATCATCAGATTCCTGAGAATGAGAGCTTTCTTGTGATATATGACTTGACTGTTTTGTGAAAAATATTTTAAATACACATTCTTACGAAAACGTATTCGCAATCGTTAGATGGAAATTTATGGGGGGGGGGGAATATATTTCTTAGCTTAATTTGACTACTTTATGTATCATAAAACCCCAATTAATGGTATTCTTTGTAAAGAAAACACTCTAAGCTTTCAAATGAACCCATTTTTGGGCAAATGCCATATAAGGAAGGATATGCAAATGAGACACAAACATCTGGCATGCTATTTTCGGACCCGGTACCGGGTCTGCAGAGTTTAATTAAAAATCTAATTATAATAGTGTAAAAATACATACGTAGGAAGGATCCTTCCGATGTTTGGAATGTTTTGAATTATGGCTGAAGAGTTTTTGTCTCTTTAGTTTTATTGGAGCAGATTATACATTTATGCATGTTTAGTACCTTGTAGCCACAAGGAGCATTAAAACCCTTAGTAATAGAAAACTTAAGCAGCATAGAACAAAGTGAAGTAAAAAAGTCAAGAATAAAACAAGTTGTAAGAAAGAAGGAGAAAGTCTGCTGAAGCTGGGTCTGCTGAGATAATGTGGCCATAGTGCGAACTACGGGGGAGCTAGGGGGAGCTCGGCTCCCCTTAATAAGACATGGGCTCCCCTGAAAACGAGAAATCTGAAATTTTGGGGGGTCTCAAAAAATACTGACAATGTGAATATTTTTAAGTGCTATTTCAATTTTGTAATGTGATTATGATGGCAAAAAACCTAATTAACTTCAATAAAGATTAAAGACGTCACAGCATCAAGGTGTGGGGGTGCTGCGCTGCAAATTCCATGTTAGTATGTCATAGGTTCGCAGAAAAAAATAAACGTTGGAGGCCATTTATCGTGCGCAAAGTCCTTCCATTATGCAGTTATAGCATCATAGCCAGGGCAAAAAGAAAACAAGGTAGTTCAATTAATTTTGGTATTATTAAGAAATTGTGTAGTGATAACGCACGACTGATTCACCTGCTGCAAGCACTGGTAAACCTCAAGCCAAGCCCACTGTGAAAACGCATGAAGCTGAAGAAAAGTAATCTCTGGGATCCTAACCCCTCTTGCTTCGAGTCCTCTCTCGCGTTAAACTGGAACAGCCAGCAGTGGAGAGACTGGAAGAGCCAATATACATGGCTGTGTGTTAAGGATGAAGCTTGGGGTGCATCACTTTGTAACGCGTTGTGTCAGGAGGGGAAAAAATATGGATAGCTCACAAAGTTATTAGGCCAGACAAAACTCACGGAGGCGATTGACATTTAACAACGACTCGTTTTATTTCTCCAATCGAACTCGGGCAATTGTCTGTCCCATGTTCCACCGTCCACAGCGTAACCAAAACAAAACAAACAAGATTAAAACAAAATGATTTCCAAACAGAGATTACCCGCATACATGGGGGATTCGAGTCGCGCGTGTATACATTATCATACAGAGTGCATACCGTTTTACAGGGAGCGCGCAGCTCTTAAAGGGGCCACATTTTTTTCCACTCGTTACAACTTGAAAGGACGCAAAAAACCTTCTTCTGTCTGAAAAGGTACCTGGCACGCACTTGTCTGAGGAGTGGATTAATGATTAATGCTCAGAACCAGTCGCGAAAAATTATATATAAATACAGGGACAGCATTGCACACAAGATGGCCATTGAAGTGGCATTGACTAAGCAAAAGGCGATTCTGGCAAATAAAGTAATTGAGGTGAATTCTAAATTAACGGAGGAGAGCGCAACATCATTCAAGGCTGTCTTCCTGACCTATCAATTTGTGTCGATAAAGTATAATAGTGCATATTGTGGCTGTTATGTATCTTTGTAAGTCATTATATGTCCTTTTTTGAGGCACTCGTGTCGATAATGTATAATAGTGCATACACTTATAGCTGTTGTAAGTCCTTATTTGAGGCATGCGCATGCGCACGACTTCTACCCCCCCCCCCCCCCAAAAAAAAGAAGTGGGCTCCCCCAAAGGACACGGTATAGTTCGAACACTGAATGTGGCCACAAATTTTGCCTGAGAGACACAAGACTATAGTGGCAGCTTTGTTTTCCTGATCACCACCGGCCAGGTTTAAAAAAGAATATTAAGAAGCAGAATAATTCTTCGATTTTGCCCAAAGCAACAACTTCAAGCTGTTTAAGCCTTAATTCATTTTTAGGCTCATATGTGCTTTGTTTACCTCTGGCAGAGTAACAATGAATTCACAATAAAATGTTTTAATTATTTCTTTTGTTTGCAAAAGTACATTTCTTGGAATTAAAATAACTGCAATTAAATATAAACATGTCTGAAAAATTAAAGCCTTGTTTTTACCATTTTATTAGGGTTTTCAGAGAACAGAACTATGATTCATAAAAGCTTTATGTGGGCATGCATAGTTATTGATGTGACTTGATTATGGAGAGGTTGTGCATGTACAGGAAGAAATGGATAACAAGGGTGGAAATCAAGCATTGATTTTTGTATATCTGAAGGTGAATAAACCGTTCCACATGCATTGATTTGAAAAGAAACAGCGGTTTGAAAGGACAATCAAGTTTTTTTTTATTTATTTTATTTTTTGCTCAGAAAAAAAAAATCCCTGTAAAAATTGAATTAGACCGTATTCGTATGTCTTAATTTGCGTATAAAGATGTTTTGTTGCTGTGTGTTTCATGTTGTCTACGTTACGGCTGGAGACCCAGAACAGTGACTGATGTGTGATTAACTGACAATGAGTAAAGGATAACAGAGTAAATAACATCAAAGGGTTTATTCTGTACACGCACATCCACAGACAAAACAAAAACCAAATGCAGATTTTGGGTTTGACAAATGTTTTACTATGCGTCTCAGATGTGGCAAGGATGTTTATTAGTTACTCAGATTTTCAAGATTTTTTTTCATAAGTAAATCCCACATGTAAAACTCTACCAGAATGCTTTTTGTTACGGTTCTAAAAAAACTTGTGAAATACCTTTTTTTTGGAAATTTTAAGGTTACAAATACCTTTAGGTGCTATTGGCTAAAAATGAGCTACTGTACACTAATGTTACTATTATCTTATTCTAAAGAAAACCTACTTTAAAACTTTAGTTACACTTCAAAATATAGTGAGTTGCACCTCTGCCTACATATAGTAGGCATTTGTCTTTTAAGGTATCATTTTAACTTATGGAACAGTATAAATGATACACCACACAGAAAGTTTTCTGTACTGGAGACATGCATTACAGTTTGGCGTTGGCCAAAAGATGGTATTGATTCATATCCATAACGCCACAAACAAAGATGCAGACAGATGATCTTTAAGGGGTTTATTTTGTTGTGTTGAAGGACTAGTGAAGTACTTTTGTGAGGTGATTTGCTATTTGCTAGGTGCTATTCCTCAAGTTTTACTAGAGTGCTTTTGTTTTCACTACTATGTGAAGGTCAGATACAATATGAAGAGTTTTCAGGGTATCACTATTCAGGGTATTAGGGCAACTTTCACAAGTCTCGGTCACATTTCACCCAAGATCTAAGAAGAAAAAAAGGTTTTAATGACAATTAAACACATTTTACCTGAAAAATATCTGTTATGAACTTTTACTTTTTGTGTATTTTCTATTATTCTCAATGGTAATTCAATATTGTTCTACAGTGATAGTAAGTACTGCAAAAATACAATAATCAGCAACAACAAAAAGTAATGGTCCTAAAATGGGTTTAATTTCCTTTGAACATTTATTTCTTTACTTTAATTTTTTTAATAAATATTTTCTGTTTTAATATTCTTGCATTTCTCATGCATTTCTACATGAATTATTTATGCATTTGAGTGTGCTAACATGATTCTAGGTGACAGTAATGTGTTTATCCTGCAAATCGTAGTCGAGAGTAAAGATTTCTGGTTGTAAATCCTGCTTTTCCTTGGACCAATAATAATTTAATTTCTGTTTTATATGTCTCATGGTGTTTGAAATCATTTTGCGATGGGGACACACATGGCTGCCAACTGCTCCAGGTGTGTGTCCACTGCTGTGTGTGTGTGTGCACTTCAGAAGGGTTAAATGCAGAGCACAAATTCTGAGTATGGTTCACCATACTTGGCTGTACTTACAATTTCGTTGTGTATTACATAAATAAGAAGCAGTGGATAGTTTTTTTTTTTTTTTGTCAGGACTTGAAGGCAAAGTGTGTAATTGAAGTTCATTTTGCGAGTTACAAACAAACAAACAAACAGCAACAAAACTTCAAACATAATGGTTGTTTTCAAACAAACAAACATGGTTTGTTTGCAAACATGTAATCCCACTTCAAATTGTTATTTTGATCCGAAAGCCTTTGATGTGTTCTCTGTGTGTGTATTCTGTCCACTGCTTTATGTAGAAAGTGGGCTTTACAAAACAACTGATTGAAGTCTCATCTATTAAAAGCATAGTTAGGCATGTTTTTCCTTTTGTTGGCTCCACAGTCTTTGTCTAAACACTTTAATCTGTTCATGCATCTATTTTTCTTCTTATTTAAAATTTTCCAATCACATGAGGCTAATCATGAAAGACATTCTCCAGCATACTAAAAGTAAAGTGCTGTAATTATTGTTATTAATAAACTGGCATGTTCTGTCTTTTGAAGTACATCTATCAACTTTGTCAAATGTGTTCGTTTATAGTGTCATCCTTAAATTAAAAAAACAACACTGGCTGTTTGTTTTAATTTTGTTTAGTTAAGAATAAGATATTATCATAAAAAAGGAATTGCAAAAATTACTTCTCACCAAGACCTTGGCCAGTGAAAAATAGCGTACTAGCATACTGCTTCTGTTTCTGTAGTATGCAGTATGTATACCAATGTTATTTTAGTATCACTGAAATACAATTGTTGTTTTTTAGTAAACTTTTGTATTAGTTTATATATATATATATATATATATATATATATATATATATATATATATATATATATATATATATAAAGCTATTCATTTTATTTGTAGTTAGACTTTTAGTAGTTTTGTTGTCTATTTAGTAGTTTTGTTAAATATATGACTGTACAGTTCCTTATATTTTAGCTTTTATTTCAATGTTAAACTCAAATTAAACTACATTAAAATAAGAAATGCTTTGGAACTACAGTAGCTGGAAAAAAGGTTTTGATTTCAGTTAGCATAGCAAAAGTAACACAATAGTTTGTTTTTAAATTTGTATCTTTTTTTTTCAGTTTCAACTTTCACATTCTACTTTTTTCTTTTAATGGTAGAAATATTAGTTCATAATGAGCAGTATACTAATAATCAATTTCAAACACAGTCAGTCTCCATAGAGCTTCCTGGGGTCTTGCTCGAGTGCGCAGTGGTGATTAGTTCATGGAATCGAAACTTGCAGAGCTCAAACTTGCCAACCTTGTGTAATCAACCCCTGGTCATAACCCCACACTAGATTTTTTCAAATTTGACTTTTCCTAATCTAATCATGTACTTGACCATATGAACACTGTCCAAAAGGGAGACCCAACCATCATAACGAATAGCCAGAAGATCTTGCTCAAGGGTGGAACAGATGTAATGAAGCACAGAATCGAGTGATCTGTCTCCTGCTGGTACCGGAACAAATGATTTTGGTTGACATTTGAGTTATCTGACCTCTTGTCCCACTACAGGACTAGTTCTCAATCATATGTGCTTGTACAGAGGGAATCGTGTGTTTGTGCTGCTGATGTTGAGAGGTCAATGAGTTATACAGAACATCCTCGAGCCATTCCAATCTCCCTTTCTCACAGTCACTCTCTCTCACTTACTGCCCTCTACCCTTCTCTATCTCTTTGTCTGTCTCTAGAGAACTGCCTCAACATCTCTCCTCTAGTCATTGCATCTCCTTCACTGCTGCTATTTTCTTTCTCCAAAGACGTTATTGAGGGTGGAAGGCATATTTAATCTGATGCATGAAAAGGTGGATGTTTGTAAGGAGTGAAACATTTCCAATCCATATGTTTCAAAATCTGTCATCTACAGTTTTTTAAAACTTATTTATTATTGTTGTTGTTATATTTACAATGCAACACATTTTCACCTTTTGTTTTATTTAATTATCTGAACGTCACCATATCACTTTTTAACCATGTATTTATTTATTTTTCTTCTGGTTTCTACTAATCATATACCATTTACACTACTGCTTAAAGCTGCGGTAGGTAACTTTTGACGCTCTAGCGGTTAATAAACAGAACTGCTTGCGTCTTGCGGAAGAACATCGTAGCCGGAACTACTTCTCTCTGTTTATGTCTATGAAGAATCACAAAGGTACTGGGTTACTCCGCCACGGTACCCCCGAAGCAATCTAAAATAGTCCGAATATAAACACTTATTATAGGTTCACCCTAGTGATTCAAGACAAGCTAAAAACACGGTTTGGAAAATGGATTCATGGTGTACTCGCTTATTATATACATTTTTCTACATTTTGAACACAAACAAAGTTACGGACCGCAGCTCTGATTGGTTGTTTCTTACCGGGAGCAGATGAATTTCTGCAAATGGCAATAGGAGCACTGGGAGGAGCCAGAGGAGCTTGATTTTTTTCACAGATTATCTGTCTCATATTCTACTGCCAGGACATAATGACAGGTTCAACAAATATGTAAAAAATATATTTTACAAAAGTTACCTACTGCAGCTTTAAAAGTTTTTTAATTAATTTTTTTAATTAAATCATTTGTAATTCGATTAAATTAGATTTAAATTAAATTTAATTTAGATTTTTGAAATGTTTTTTTGGAAAAATATCTTTTTAAACCAATTATTTATTTATTTATTTATTTATTATGAAAAATACAGTTGTGTTTAATATATTTTAAAATGTCATTAATTTCTTTGATGCAATGCTGAATTTTCAGCAGCCATTACTCCAGTTTTCAGTGTCACATGGTCTTTCACTTATCATTCTAGAGATTAACTAAGAATATGAATATATGAAAATACAGATTAAACTATGCAATAAGTGTGGGAAAATGATTTAATTGTCTATTTAGGATAGAAATAAGGCTTTTTCTTAAATGTTTAAAATCTAATTTCTGTGTAGAGGGGATATATAACCGCAAATATACTACTTTATTTGATATTTGTGAGTGTGTGGTTATACTGTATATCCTCTCTACACAGATTTGTTATCTTTTGACCTGCACCTCAGTTGGTGTGCGTATGTATGCTTGAATATTTTATTAAGAACCTAAAATCTCATTTCCACCACAGATTTAATGAAAATTTGGTCACACTTAATTGTAAGGCCCTATTTCACTACTAACCAACTATTAACTCTATATGACTTTTGCCTCAATAAACTCCTAATTACTGCTTATTAATAGTTAGTATGGTAATTGTTAAGTTTAGGTATAGAATTAAGAATGCTAATGATGCAAAAAATGAGACTTCAATCTTGGTCAGACGGTGGGGTGGTATTTTAGTATGCAAATTTATTCAAAGAATATAGGAAATGAGAATACAACTCATAACTTGCAAACAGATTAGTAAGTATTAAAATCAGCTTCAAATATAGAAAATACAAATCCCAAAATTAATATAGTTTTAAAAGCAATCCATGTATGATGGATGCTGCCCAATTAAAAGTAATACAAAATGCATTATAATATTCAAAAGTAATCAAGATGTTAAAAATAATAATACAAAGTATACAACAATACCCTGTATATCAAAAGTCAAAAGTTATAATAGTATTCATATAATAACCAATAATATAATAATAATCATATCTGAGATGAATAAAACCTGAGAGAAGTTCAAAGTATTCAAGTGAGCCCGGAATCAAAGATGAAGAAGGTGAGAAAAGACTAAGTCCAGCTAGAAGGGTCTAGGCTGAACTCAGTCTGAGCGAGAGAGGAAGGAGGGGTTTGCACCTCCTTATGTAGTCTCTTCAAGCAAAGAGTCTCGTGATCCAGAAATGAAGTCATGTCTCAAATAGATAGAAAGACATTGGTCATATGCCTCTGGTCCATATAAAGATACCAGATGAGCCTTGCAGTCCAGTTTAACTTCCACATTTTAGAAGATCAACAGATAGTTGTTGCCTTTGGGTGTTGCTCAGCTAAATGCAGGGTTGCAAAGACCTCAGGAGATATTGTATTGTATAGACCTCAGGCTGTATTGTCTCCCTTATCAAAAACCCACAAGGATCAAAAATAACTCAAAATACAGACGTGTGAAGCCAAAACTCAGACAAACAGCGTCATAAGCGCAAAACATAAACGTTCTGTGAGACTAGATGGAAATCTACATCTTTTTGTTTTTCTATTTCTATATTAATACAGAAGTCTTCTAAAGTCTAAAGTTCAGCTGAGGCCTTCGGAACAGACTGTCCTGTACTTTTAAGCACGTAGCAAATGCACACATGACAGAAGTCAAAATTTGGGTTACATCAGCTAAATACTGTAGTGCAGAATATGTGCTTTATAATTACTAATAAAAAGCCAATATGCTAGTAATATGCACGCAGATAAGCAACTAAAAAGTGTTACCAACATTTTTAGTAAACAAATACATAAACTAGTGAAGGTGTGTTTTAAGGGAGTTTCATTTCTACTCAACATGGCCAAAAGTGCCCATAGAAACACTTTTCATTTGTATAAATTCTCTCATGTCTTCCCAATCTCCTTTCTGTCCTTTCCCCATATTAGATCCCATTCTCTCTCTGTTCTCGTAACTCCAAACAGCTCTCTCTATCCTGGTTGTCCTACATTAATAATGTTCTCTCTTGCCTTATCTCTTATTTCTCAAATTGTCCTCATCCTCTCCTTTTTCTATCTGCCCATCTCACTTCCTCCTCTCCCCTATTCTTAATGCAACTTTCTTTTTTCAATTTTTTTCTTTTCATTTTATGTTCATTTTTTAGTGTGACTATTTCAATCCATCTTTCTGGCCCTCAAAGCAATTCTTTGTTTTCATTCCTTATGGCCTCTCATTCCATATTCCATCCTTCCACCTTTCCTACTTTTAGTTCTCATTCTCTGTTCTTGTCTCAGGGTGCCATTCTTTCCTCTAATCACTTTCACACTCCAATGATCTGCTCTCTCCCCCCCCCCCCCCTCTCTCTCTCTCTCTCTCTCTCTCTGCTGAAATCGCTCTTACCCTCATGTACCATGTGTCAGTTTGACTATATTGGGTTGAACTTACCAACCTTTTGTAATCTTTGTCATTTCATTAGATGCTTTGGAATTAGAATAACACTTTAGTTGAACCTGGTTTATATCATTGTTTCATTGAACTCTTACTTGATGAGCCGCAAACAGTGTTTTGTTAGTCTAATGAATGTGGTCCATTCTGATTATTACTTATTACTTATATCTTAAATATTTATTGAACTTTGGTCACAATTCATTTGAGGCTGTGCACAGTGACTGTGATTTTAGAGGTTTTGCTTGGGAACTTTGCAGGAAAATGTTAGTATTCCAATATATATATATATATATATATATATATATATATATATATATATATATATATATATATATATATATATATATATATATATATATATATATATATATATAAATATATTTGAAAAACATATAAAATATATAAAATAAAAATACATATGTATATACAGTATTGTGGGTAAATAAGATAAATAAATAAAAAAATAATACTTTTATTTGCCCTAGTACATATTAAATTGATCAGATTGACATGATTAATCTTACAAAAAAGTATATTTCAAATAAACACTGTTCTTTTGAACTTTCTATTCATCAAAGAATCCTGAAAATAAATAAATAAATGCATTATTGTGTTTCCAAAAAAAAAAAAAAATCCATTTTATAATATATTAAAATAGAAACATATACACAGTAGTATAGGGAGGCTTCTTTCTAAATAAATAAATACATACCAACACTAAACTTAATGTAATATAATATACAAATATATTCACACATATAACAACAACAAATGAAGACCATGCTTTATGCATCATTCTGTATTTATACTGTTTATGCTGTTATCTGTGAATACATCAAATGCTTAAAGTCCATTAAATATTAGTGAATTATAAAACACTTCTAGTAAAGTGTTGCTGAGCATTGCTTTTATTGATTTGCATTTTGCTGAGATTTATGACTCCAAATATTTTTAGATCCAGCCTTGTTATTTCGTAACTATCAAAAGTTGATTTTATGCTGCCACTGAACAAACACCATCTCCAACTTTAAATGAGAAGTGGATCTAGTGTGATGATTTTAGATGAAGCTGATGCAGTGCGCTCCCGACTTTATGAATGCATTTGCATCTCAATCAACGGTGATGCAAGGACATTTCTGTGCGGACTGTGTCCCTGTCCATCAATATGCCGCTACGCAGCTGGAGAGAAAGAAGAAAAATCAACTCTGCATCTGCTTGCAGGGAGAGTTAGTTAGAGAGAGAGAGAAAGAGCCAGAGGAAAAATAGTGAGCAGGGACAACAAGAGATTTAATTAGATAATGACATGTTGCTGCGGTATCTCTGCTGTCAAAAAGTCTTTTGTTTGACGTGGGCAAACAGCAGATGTGGATGTGGAGCTCTATTGTGCTTTACATACCATCCTGGAGCTCTGCCAGAGACCATTAGATTCCCCTCTGTGTGCTCAGCATTAAGCAGAGGAGTCCAGACCCAGGATGAGGAGAAGCTTTCTGAAGAGGAAGGTCATAATCATCAATTATTGAGCCGCTGTGTGATTAATAATCACAGGGCACATTCTCTGCACTTCTCTCTCTGTGTGTCACAGATGCAGTAATTGTCCAGCCTGTTTAATCAGAGCTTGATACTTTGGCTGGATCAACCTCATCCCAGTCCACCTTCAAAAGACACACACAGGTAGCTGATATCATTAAGGCATTGTATAAATAATTTGGGGATAATGTAAAGCTCTTTCAACCTTTAAAATGTTCAATATGGTGATGAGAAAGCAAAGAAAAGCCATATGAATGTATTTATTAATAGTATGATATACATACACACACACACACACACACACACACAACTGACAGCATGCAAAAAAAATATTTTATCCTGACAGCAGTTAACTATGTTGTCAAGTATTTGTAAGTTTTGAGTCTTTGCATAAAGTTACTGTTTCCCACTTCTTTTTGACAATACCAGAAATATTTAAAATAATCAAAATTAATGAGATCATTAATGAGAGCATAACACACACTTTTGTGCATACCTGGGATGATTGGTTTAGTTGGAGAATTCAATTACAACATTTACCTTAAAATCAGGCACAATAAGATCAGGAATTTGTATTAAGATATATAACAAACAGTTGGTTCAGATTGACTGTGTTGACTGTTTATTAATTTTGGAGGAATGTGCATTTTTCTTGAGAAATTGTAAATAATAAATCAAATATTAGTGTGATATACCTGTGAACACAGCAGACAAACTTATGTAATTTATGCGTCCCACACCACAGAGCAACATATCCGTAGTGTATAACTGTGCAGTGATGTTGTGTCCAGTGAATCTGACTGACAAGTGAAAAAGCTATACTTCATGCACTGATCCTCTTTAAACCACAGATGCATTCAAAGAAAGCAATAAGATCAAATTAATAGAATTGCATATTTTATTGCATTAATTTTAATAGGCTTGCTGTTTGATCTGTGGTTGCTGTGTGGAACTGTTTGCGGTATGGAGATTTTGCATGTGGACAGCAGACATGTCTGCCTAGGGAGCTGATTTTTCTTTGTTGCTGTGTTATAGAAGGGTAATATATCAAAGTGTCCTGTATTCTATGTGCCAGACAGGTGCTGATTGCAGTTTTAACACAAATCCCTGCAAGGCATTAAAAACAGCATGAATATTCCTTCTGCAATATTCATGCAAGTATTTTAATGCTCTCTTTTGTTTTTCTCCTGTTTCTTTTCTTCCCACCTCATTTCCCCCGTTCCTCTTTTTAGTTTCATTATTTTACATTTATGTTGCAAGCCTAAGAATGCATTTATAATAAATACTGCAGCAGATGTGTAAATACCCTGCTGATATTTATTTAAACATATAAAAATATTTTCCAATCTGTGTAAACATTTCAATGTTTAAAACAATAACATATTTCATTTATATAATGTTTATGTATATATAATACATTTGTTATGTATACATTTATGGATTTGGATTTTTTTTTTTCATTATTGCAAATTATAATTAATAAATAAATATAAATTTAATAAAAATAATATAAATAAAATATAAATATAAAAATATAAAATGTTATTAAACAAATGTTACTATTATTATTTTTATTATTCAAGTTTCAAATTTATTCCAGGAATACATGGCCTCTTGGTCCATAGTTCCACAAATCATAATGACATGGCAGATAGAAGTCTTTTCTTCATTCCATGATATATATACACTGCCAATCTCCGTGCACATCCCGAATCACAAACGCTTGAACCATCAATACAAACATTACCAAAAAGAACAAGGTCACCTAAGTGTTTCTTGCACAAATCCTTATATAAAAACCAATCATACAAAAAAATGCTTCTCATCTTCTATCACAGAAATATTTGATGTTACCTTACAGTACCTACAGATTCTCTCTGCTATTGGTGTATTACTCTATCTGCCTGTTTCTATAGCAAGATGAAGACTTGAACATCTAAAAAGGAACAATCGTATCAGCTGCATGTTAGACATGGACACAATGTAGCTCTCTTGTATCAACGAAGACTTGCACTGTGAATATATATTTAACTTATTATTTTCCAAAACTGACGTTTACCATGCCTTATGTTCTTTTTCTTTTAATCGTTGATTAAGAATAGATGTAAATGATCTTATATTACCTACACTTGTAGCTTTCCAGGCACTAGAAAAAACATAAAAATATAGCAGAACTTTAATACGAGTAACCCATGTTTTTCTACCTACTTCATCCAATTGATAAAGCATATTATAAAAAAAATTTCGGATAATGATAATTGGACATAGACACCAGTTTTATCCAATACATGATACATCTTTTCATATAAGAACTAAGAAGTGGACAATACACATCTACCCAAATCACCCAAGACAGCCACATAGCACACATTAGTACTGATACGCAGGAGTTTTTTACAAAAAGATACCTAAACATTTTCAATACACTCCACTGGTTACAGGTCCATAATAAAGTATAGGTGCAACCATGTGATCAAACAAATACAAAGATTGATTGCAGCTAATTTTATGTTTACGAACAAACCTTAGCAAATAAAACATTGCTTTCTTGCCTTGGCTTGCTAAAAGTTGTCAGGTTTTCCACCATGACAGTTTTGGAGTAAACCACATACCAAGATATTTGTAACAATTAAACACTTCAATCTATTCAACAGCAAAATAAAAATTTTGAGCCCCCTGTTCTAAAAACCACAATTTTTGTTTTACTCAAATTCACTCTCATACCATAAAGATTACATAAATTATTCAGTTCAGCTGTTCAATCTGTTTCTGTAACCCTCCAATTGTATCTGCTACATTAACCTTATCATCAGCATATAACAAGGTCTGTACTTCTGTCATACTTTCAATCTAAATACTTTTACAATTATTCTTCAACATTGTTATATATTCATTCAAGAAAAGATTAAACAAAAGCCGACTCATCATGCAGCCCTGTCTTACACAAATGGTGCAGCTAAAATACTCTGTTAGACCATCGGTTCCTTTCGCAAATAATTTACGTTTATAATACATAGATCTCAATACACTAAAAACTTTTCCACCAATGCCAGTCCTAATGAGAGTGAAATACAAAAGATTATGTTGGACACTGTCAAAAGCTTTAGAGAAATCAATAAATATACAATACATCCTTCCTTTTTGCTCTGTAATATAATTCGGGACCACTGCCTGTAAAATAAAAATATTATCTATTGTAGAATAACCTGAGCCCGGTTCCCCGATAACGCTCACTCTTAGAGTGCTAAGAAGACTCGAAAGATATATCTTACCAAAGTTGATTATGTTGCTAAGTGTGTTCCCCGAAGTGTCCCTTAGGAAGCTTCTTAAAATGCTGCCTCTTACATTTGATGTTACAAAAGCACTGTCCCAAGTGAAGGTGCTGAATTAGTTGCCATCGATTGCTCAAGAATCGATTTTCCACTTCACGCGAAGATGCATTACAGCGTTAAGACAACACGTTCTATGCAAATGAAACATTCCTCAAATCATTCCAGTTACATTTAATTTAACGGTTTAAGTTATCAATAAAATATAGACTATTAATTAAATTATCAAATGGTCTGTAATATGTTCACACGATACGTTGTGACAGTTAGAAGAACCGGGTACCCCTCGCTAATCATCCACCCTCCTTATACCACGTTCTTGACATGGGTTTAACGACTTAAAAAAATATGTAATACACTTTTATATTAATGGTAAGATACTTTACAATAGGAATTGATTGGCAAGCAGCTGCAGTTACTTCTGTCTAATGCGGTATTGATTGCCATTGGTTAATGTTTTCAATAAAAAGCAACCTATCTACAATGAAAAGAGAGAGAGAGAGAGAGCGTTAGATACAGAAAATGGTCAGGAAGCAATGTATAAAAGGGCACCTAGCTTAGGCCGTAGCCCTCTCCCACGACCTCGATGAAGCTCCCTGTAGCAAAAAACTTTAGCGCTGCAAGCAGCTGGACTTAAAGCAAAATTCCGCCGCGTTAGCCTGGCAAGCGCAGGTCTGAGAAGGTCCAGCAGCTCCATAAGAAGTTGTCTTGGGAGGCAAATTTTTATAAATTTATATAGCCACGTCAGGAAAAATGCCAAAAGGGCCTAAGTTTTGCAAGAAAAATTTTTTACATGGACTAAACGGCTCCATGACAGGCACCGTCTATGATTCAGTACAAGGACACTTTGGATCGCTGCCATAGTTGGTCGCTTACTGCGCTGCATGCGCTGATTTCTAAAGACTGCTGTACAGTGGCGGCGACTGGCGTCTTGAGCTCAAACAACGCTAAGAGAAAGCTTACGAATGGTCCAGACCAACCTTACGAAAGTGTAACTTACAGAAGCTATACTTAGTGTACGAACGTGTCGGGAATCGTACCATAACGTTAAGAGAGAGGTTAAGGAATAGGTTAAGAACTACATAGCGATAAGAACGTTTTGGGGAACCAGACCCTGACCTATACCCTGCTTGTTCTTCAGAAAGCATATTATTTACTTCTACATAAGACACTAATCTTCCGTTCAAGATGGGATATTATTAATATTATTATTATTATTATTGTATTTTATTTTTTTGTCATTGTCACACACACACAGACAGGAATTACACAGCTGGAAAGTAGTAGTAGTAGTAATAATAATAATTAGAAGACATTTTGTACATATGATACAATTATTAATACATTTATGGCTTTATAATTTTTATCCATTATTGCAAATTCTAAATATAATCAATATTGTTATTATATTATTATTATTATTATTATTATTTCTGTGCAATTCCATTTTTTTAGCTGTAAAGTATACACACACATCTGTATATTCAGATTTACATTTCTATATTCAGATGTACTTCTATATATTCAGATTTACATTTATAAATTCAGATTTACTTCTATATATTCAGATATACATGTATATATTCACATTTACTTCTATATATTCATATTTACATTTATATATTCATATTTACTTCTATACATTCAGATTTGTATCTTTATGTTCAGATTTACATTTATATATTCAGATTTGACATACTTATTTCCTGTTTGGCGCCACATACAGTATTAAATATATTTGAAATATATATATCTTATGTTGGCCTTCATCACTGATCTGTGATTATGGTTGTACTGTGAACTGAATATAACAGTCATGACCTATGACCTGAGGGGTTTTTATGATGTGTGTGACAATGACGTTTTAAAGCGTCTCTGTGATAAATGTTCCTCAAGGTCTCAGATACAGATCACATAGTGACTGACAGTCTCCTATATTCAATTATGTACTCGGTTTTTCATTCCCTGCCATGTGTGACCCTTGTTAATCTTGTCTGAGAGACAAACTCCCCCATGGGATTTCATTCAGCGCAAGTTTGATAACGTTTTTTGTCATTGATTGGTTTTAGTTGTTCTGTTAACAGATGAGAGAGGGCATAAATGAAGCTAATTTATACAGTTCATTTGATTGAAACATGTTGGGCTTTCTTCTGGCACCACAAGAAAAAGGCAAACACGATGAAGCTGTCACTGAAAGGACTGTGATAGTCTAATCAGAAGGCCTTTTGTGCTTTTGTAGTGTTAAAGTCACCCTGCTGTGGCTTTCCCACACAGAATGGCTTTTAAAAACAATTTCAGACAGAAAATGAAAATGAATTAGATATAAGCAGAAAGGACAGCCCTTTAACACTTTCACAAAATGACCCTTTTGCACATATATCTGAAGGTAAAGCTGTATAATCAGGAGCAACTATAAGCTGACTACATACTGTTCTCTCAGAGGTGTCTGTGCTTAACGTACAATTTTATGTGGCAGATTATTTTTACGCGCTTGTGAAAGAGCAAAACCAAAAGACCTCATTTAGCCTTACATAAGTTACATACGTTAAGTTCTCATAACAGAGCTAGTCTCTGCCATAAAAAAGTATTTTTTCATTTCAAGTTCAAGTACAGTTTATTTCTAGAGCACATTTAAGCACAGAACAAGGCCAAACAAAGAGATGCACAACAAACAACAAATACAACAAAGAGAGAAAAAACTGTAAACAATAATAAAACCCTACAAAACCCAAACCTTGCTACATATTAAAAGCCAAAGGGAAGAGATGAGTTTTAAGATAGGACTTGAACTCAGATAAAGTGAAAGTCATTCCAGTGTGAACTGGTAAGTTGTTCCAAAGGGTGGGATTTACTTTTTCTGGGAGTAAATCAGAAAATAAGAGCTAGATTTTTTAGTGAACAAGTAGCAAGGTTTTAAACTCAATTCGACAATGCATTGGCAGTGATCTCAAGAGCGGAGTAACATGATCAAACTTTTTACTTCCCTTCAGAAAATTAGCACATGCATTTTGGACTAGCCTACTTGTAAACGAGAGATTTGGGCCTTAGATATACCAAAATAAAGGGAGTTGCAATAGTTCAGCCAAAATGTAATGAAGGTATGGATAGCAACCTTTAAAGAACTTCCAGAAAGGAATGACTTGATTTTAGCAAGTGCACAATTTATAAAATAATTTGGTGAAATACTGTTTGTGTCATTATCAAAAGAAAATGTGCACAAATATTGTCTGCTTTGTCCTTTTAACAAGGCACATTCTATAATAAGCTAATTCACATAGAAATGTTTGTTTGTACTGACAGGAATTAATTAAACCTGACATTTCGATTGAGATTTACATGTTTGAGCTTCCAGAGACCCATGTGTAAAAATAATAATAATACTTCACATATTTTCCTTTCATATTCTAATTATGTTTGTGTGACCTAATCAACATGCAGCAGATAGATTTTACTGAATCTTTAGTTGTTTAATTTTACAGGGTATACCAATTGAAAAATCTTATCATGCAAGTATTTTAATTTTTTTTTTTTTTTTTAAATAAATGTATATACCTGATGTCTATAAGAACAACAATTTCTTATGGAGGCTTGTTGAAGTGCTTTATGAAAAATCATGATGCATCAGCCTGATACTTCATTTCACTTTTTAAGCACTAAAAAGAATATCACTGAGCTCAACTCTATATTCAAGTATATTATTGTGGTTTCATTGATTTCATATATTCTCCCCACCATGATTGTCCTTTAAAAAAAAAAAAAAGTAAGTGAACATTTGGTGGTCATTTTACATATCTGCCCCTTGTCCTCTTCCTGTATAATGTGGTCAGGTTTTAGTTAGAATAAGCTTTAATGGCTATATATATATATATATATATATATATATATATATATATATATATATATATATATATATATATAATTATATAATTTTATATAATTTTAATAAATATAATTTTTTTTTTTTTTTTTGTGCAAATTAGCAACTTTCACTAGAATAGAGTAAAATTCAGCTTAGGAGTATCATTCCATTTCGTTCTCTTCCTGGGTCACCCTGCATAGTAATGGAGCTCAGAATAAAATTTGGGGAAGGCTAAGTTTGAGTGACAAGTCATTAACTGGAACTAAAAGCTTTCATGTCTGACACACTCTAAAATGCAGAAATGAAGGTTAATGACTGCTGTCAAACTGTCCAAATGCTTTGCTTGCTAATGATCAACTTACACAAATCAGGTTTAATTCTTTACATTTTAGACGATTCTTTTCATGTTAATGGCTTTAGTACCACCATTGGCTCTGTGCCATTTGTGTGTCTGTTCAATAACAAGCAAAGACAAATTAGCTTACATCATCTGTTTTGGTTGAAATGAACAGACAGGCCTTTTTAAAAGCAGTCACATATTTACAGTGCCACTCAAACTACTCATTCTTTGATAGTTTCCAGATTTTTAATAATAAGTCATCAAAAAACGGAAACTGACAAATCAACTGGCTTTTGAGCTGGTCCTAATAATAATAAAAAAAATATTAAAAACCCATTTAAAATCTTAGTTATTATAATTATAATCAGAAAATATATTGGAGAAAATATTTATATATTTATTTACAGCAAAGATTTGATTTATTGAATATTAATTTATTTATAGGTTTGATTTGATGACTTTGTGCATGTATGGTATGTTTCTGTAGACATAGTGCTACTGACACCAAGACAATTCCCAGCGAAAATTTAAACTTTGAATGCAATATGAAACAACTATAAATTGCACAAGAGTGATTGTAATATCAGTCGGTGTACAAAACTAATTTCAAGCATTTAAGCACAAGGATTTAGATTCAGTGTTTTAGACCTAACATAATGCTAAACAAAGTCAAAGTCAGAGAAGTGTACTTTTGATTGGTAGTGTGGAAGATATTATTTAATCAGTTCAAATTGCAGTTCATTAATTACAAAGGATTTCACTAAGGAAATGAGAGAATTCAACAGTATACATATTGGTAAGAGGGAATATCAATAATTCTTCAGTCCATGGTTCAATATTTATATGTGACCTGTTGAACCTTAATCACAAGGTCAACACCTCACAGCATGTGCACAGTTGGATTTATTTTGATAAGACTGTATAGTGATACACAGGAATCAATGAGAAAGCAGAGAAGGGAACAAAACTGGGGAAACCAGGACTTGAACTGAGGTGGCCCGAGGTGCAGATGTGCAGTATGTCAGAGCATGCCTACAAGGTTATGGCTCAGACACAGTAAAAACGCTTTGATTGAATATTTGCCATGCTAAGCTTCACCCAGGGCAGAATGTTGCATATGTCTAATTAGTTCAGCACTAACTAATTAAAATCAAAATATCCAGCATTTTATAATAATGCTCAGCTATCTTATAGGAGGTAAGATTCCACCATTTTTTTTAAATACCTTGCACAACAGGTTTTACAATGACGTCTCACACTCCTGCTTTTAAAATAATCAGCTATATCTTTGCAATGTTAATTTCACACCAACATGGTGGGATATGCAGAATAAACACAGTAAATCAACTCAAGATACTGCTTGCAAAACTTGGGGGACCAGGTAGTATTTTTATGCTGCTACAGGGAGTTGCTGTTTTATGATGGAAAGGACAACATAACTTGAGAGCACGGCTTTATTCCGTCAGTTTATTGTGGAGCAGGACTGTCTGTTGCTTTTTACCTCTGAGAAAGCGGCCTGCATTGCCCATATTGTTCACACAGGCATGGTCAGAAAATAGATTTTTTTTCTTTTTATCTCTTGCTGCACATCACTCAAACAGTTGTCTCCACCTGGCAGGAAACACCTGCTCTCCAAAATTTTAGGACTAATAGCACAACATACAAGGTTTTTCACTGCAAAATTTGGGCAAAAGAGTAGGCTGAAGGTATTATCAGTTTAGCAGTGGAAATCTGTCTATATACAATAAGCAACCTTTATTTGTTTATTTTGTTTAATTGTATTTATATTTTAAATATAAATGTAAGTTTGATGACATTACATTTTTGTGTGTTTTCATGTGTGGTGTTTGTTTGTGTATTATTATTATTATTATTATTATTATTATTATTATTATTATTATTATTATTATTATTATTATTATTATTATAACAATTAGTTGCCACAATAATCCACGCCCAAGTTTTGCAAGTATTGTCATTATTATTATTACAATGTAATAATAACATTTCTGTTCATATTACTCTTTTATTGTATTTTTTAATTATCTACATATAAATTATTATTGTTTTTACTTTTTTATTGTTATTACATTTTTGCAAAGGTTTTCAAATTGCCATGTAACAACAAAAACAACAATATTGTACTAATAAAAATAATTGTTATTATTATTATATTTCTGTTATTTGCATATACATATATAAAGACCTATGAGGACACAATAAGGATCTGTTTCTTATATATTATATTTCTGATGATTTTGGTACTACTATTTGAGTATATACATTAATATAAGTAAAATATAAATATAAAACAGTTTTATTTATTTTAACATGACAATGCTATTTATTTATAAACAAAATAACACAATGTAATAATAATTAAATTTACTAATTTATTTATTTTATTAATTTATTAATTTAATTTACACTAAAGTATTTTATTTTTTTTATTCTGATAGAATACTTACAGTCTTACAAGCCTTAGCATTTTTTTTTTTTTTTTTTTCATCTTTTCAACCAAGATATCATTGGGCTTTTTAGGGGTTGAGTGATGTATGCAGTAACCAGCTAAATTTGTTTAGGATTTTAATTGCTACTCACATAGTTAAAGTTTAGTTAGTTTTTAGTTTGGGACACCATATCAGGATTCATTTAATAATCATGACTGCATTATTGTTATTGTTAATCCATGTTATCTGAAATATTTGATTAATTTAGTAATTCTAAATAAAGCAGTTCAGATTCAGACTTTCCTCTCTAAACATATAACATCACCTTTGAGCTCTGATTAACCATGTGTAGTTTCTCAAACTGTAATCGCTCCTCAGTGCTTTAAGCAGAACAATTAGTGTGGAAGAAAACACTGCTATTTATCCTTGCCTAAGAAGAACTAAATTATGCAGCTTAAAAGGAATTGCACGAACATCTCTCAGAGCAAACATAACAGGAATGTGCAACAACTCTACAACCTGGTTTCCATGGGAACGTTCCCATACAAAGCAGCTTGCGTTGTTCAGATGTTTTTCTCTGTCCCGTTTTATTTCGAACGTAATGCAAGCACATAAACAAACAAGTCAGAAAAGGCAAAAGTTACTGCCGCACTTGAAAGGCGTACTGCATCACACCTTACAAAATACTGCAATAGCTGCATATACGATATTAAAGTGTTTTTAAAGAACCCCAAAGAGGAAAGCAAAGATGGTTTCAACACACCTTCCTCATTCTCTCAACTCTATTTCACAGTTGTTTTGGCAGCACACTTTTTGAAAGGGTGTTTTGTCTGGCCTGAAATTGGCAGGTAAAATGGACACTGACCAGTCAACTGAAGCTAACCGTTCAACTGCAAGTCTTTGCCTTCAATGCAGACAAACTACAAAACATTTAAATTATTTTATTTTATTTTATTTTATTTTATTTTATTTTATTTTATTTTATTTTATTTTATTTTATTTTATTTTATTTTATTCATTATTATTTTATTATTATTATTATTATTTCCTGAACTGAAAAAAGTTCCAAATGTGAATAATTATATATATTGATTAGCATTAACCCTCTGGGGTCTGAGGTGATTTTGGGGGCCCTAGAGATGTTTTGACATTCCCTGACTTTTTCCAGCTGCTTATAACATACTATTGGCCAACACATAATTTCAATATTTCATAATAATTCATTTCAGAAATGAGATTTGTTTAATTTACTGGCCCTCAGGACATGGGAGATGCAGAGTTTAAATTAATGAGTTTGTTTCTTCATTGAAATAGGTTTGGAGAAATTTAGTGTTACATCACTTGTTCACCAATGGATCCTCTGCAGTGCATGGGTGCTGTCAGAATGAGTCCAAAAAGCTGACAAGAACATCACAATAATACAGAAACAATCCAGATGACTCCAGGCCATCAAATAGCTGAAAAGCTACATTTATAAGAAAAAAAAATCCATTTTTCATTTTTTATCAAGACAGCTTTTTCACTGGAGAATATTATGGATAGAGCACTTGTATTTTAGTCAGAAACAATGGTTTGAAATTAAAAACGTCTCAATAATGATTTTTTTTTTCTTATAAACATGCAGCCTGTCACTTCACAAGACATCAACCGTCGGACTGGAGTCATGTGGATTGTTTCTGTATTATTGTGATGTTTTTATCAGCTGTTTGGACTCTCGTTCTGACGGCACCTGTGTCAGTACAATGTGCTTGAACTGGGAAGTTGTGTCGAAACTGCATTGTGAGTATCTTACTAAGCAAAACCAGCCTTGTATAAAGCACAGTATAATTTTGTGAACTTGTTTTTTGTGAAGTCATCAGTTGGCGTGTTTATGTAGAGCAGGGGCTGTTGTATCAAGGGACTAACGGTAGAAATTAATCAGAAGGAGCCCTGAAATTATGTAAAACAATGCTCAGGCCATGCTGATGCTGTTCTCACTAATGTTTAATTTTAGAGACATTATTCTCATAAACGCTGCAGTTACAGCATCCTGGTGAAATAAACAGCATCCCACACAATCATAAACTCAACTGGAGGAAGTGAATTTTCACTCCAGTGAGAATCACACCTGCACTGCTTCATAAACTGTATTGTAATAGGCAGACGTGAGATTGGAGCATTTTGTAGACAGTTCTAGCATAGGCAGGCCTTATAGCTTGACTCAGCAGCATCTTGTGACATGAGAGTGGTTTTAAATCACATGCAGGGTTGGCGGCCTCTCTCTCAGAGTGGCTCGCTAAAGTCAAGGCTAAGGTCAATATTAGTTTGTGTTACTGCGTGCACACTTTCTCGTTGAACAAAAAGGCCATATTCACCAAACAGAGAGATAGTGAGAGACTGTATGATCAAGGTCCTGCTGCAGAGATCCAAAAGATATTTAAAGAGATAGTCCACTCATGATGAAAATTGTGTCATCGTTTATTCCCCTCATGTCAAACTACATTGACTGAGTTTCTGTCTGTCTATCTATCTATCTATCTATCTATCTATCTATCTATCTATCTATCTATCTATCTATCTATCTATCTATCTATCTATATGCCTGTCTGTCAATCAGTCTGTCCATCTTTTATTCTATTGATCTATCCTGCTTTATATCAGTCTTTTCATCTGTCTATTGTTCTGTTTGTGAGTCTTAACACTCCGTCTATTCTATTCTATTCTATTCTATTCTATTCTATTCTATTCTATTCTATTCTATTCTATTATTCTGTCTATCGTGCTTCCAGTCTTTTATTCTATCATTCTATCTATTGCTTTATAGTAATTTCTGTCTATCCATATTCCTGTCATTCTATCGTTCTTTCTTCCAATTTCTGTCTATAGCTCTATCTATCATTCTGTTGTGTTATCTATAACGTCAATCAGTCTGTCCATCTGTTGTTCTATTGTTCTGTCTATTGTTATGTCTATCACTCTTTTCATCTCTATATTATTCTGTTTGTATCTGTCTTTCTATTGTTTTGTATATTTTTGTTTCTGTTTATCTATCATTCGGTTCTTCTATCATTTTTTTTATCGTTCTATCTATTGTTCATTCTGTCTGTCTGTCAGTCTATTATCCCATCTAACATTTTGTCACTCTTTCTATTATTTTTTTTCTTTCTGTCAGTCTGTCGTCTTGTCTTTCTCTGTCTATTTGTTGCCATATCTATCGTTCTTTGTCTGTCAGTCTGCCTGTCCATCAATCATTTTATTGTTCTCTGTCTATCTTTCTATTGTTAAGTCTATATGTCTGTCTGTCAATCAGTCTGTCCATCTATTATGCTATTGTTCTATCTATCTATCAGTCAGTCTTTTCATCTGTCTATTGTTCTGTTTGTATCTGTCTTTAAATTTTTCCTATTGTTTTTTCTGTCTGTCTATCATTCTATTTTCCTTTCATTCTATAAATTGTTCTATCTATCGTTCTTTCTGTCTGTCTGTCAGTTTATTGTCATGTATAACTTTTTATCGCTCTAGCTATTGTTTTTTTCTGTCTGTCAGTCGTTCTGTCCATCTTTCATTCTGTTGTTCTCTGTCTATCTGTCTGTCTGTTAGTCAGTCAGTCGGTCTATCTGTCATTCTATCTATCATTGTTTCTGTCTGTCTGTCACTTAATCTGTGTGTCTATTATTCTGTCGTTTTGTCTGTTTAGCAATCATTCTATTGTTCTATCTATTGGTCAGTCTGTCTGTCTCTCTTTCTCTCATTAAGTTGTCATTTAATTCTTAGTATTCATGTTTTTCTTTACATCACAGACTTTCTGTTTTTCACCTTTTCACAGTTCATGGCATTTGATTTGATTGCCATCTTCATCTACAGATGTTTTAAAGCATATCTTGATTTTTTTGTCTCTTTTCCCCTCAAAGCTGCTATAATTTGTGATGATATATTCCTACCCTTTCAGAGGTAGGCATTGAAAGAATGTGTTTGGCTAAAGGTGACACATTCTGCATGAATAAATACACATCTAAGTATGACATTTGCAGACTAGATTCATATACTTCCTGACATAAATAGCAGGGCCTCTTGCTCTACTGCCACTCACAAAGTTTGCTTTGGCAGAAGGTTATAGTACTCTCCTGTCAGTTTGACTCACAGACTTTTCCCCAACTGCACATGCTGTGTCTGTTCCTCCTGGCAAAGCATCCATGGCACTTTTTGGGCATTGTTTACTGAGCAATTAGACTGGTCTTGCTGCACTAACAGGTGTTGTGGCTATTTTAGGGGAATCCATGAATGCTAAATTCTGCGGTGCTATTGCTGCTTACCTGGATCCTTCCAGTGTGGTTTTAATATTATTTAAATATTTTTTGTAGTATTTGTTAAAATTGTTAAAAAGTTTTCATTTTTATTATTAATTTTGTTCATTAGCTTTATTTTATTTTTGTTTCAGTTTTAATTTTAATAATTAAATACTTAAGCTTAAAATGTCCTTTCAGTTATTTGCCAAGGTAACATTTTTGTTTTTCATTCAAGTTTTTATTATTCTTATTCTTATTATTTGATTTTATTTATTTTATAAAATTCAACTTAATCTTTCATTTTCATTTAAAAGTTTTAGTAGTTTTGTTATGTGCTTTGTGATATTTATTAGTTTTTTAGTTTGTAATTTTAGCACTTCAACATAAACATTTATTCCAGATAAATGCCATTGTAAAAGTTATAATTTCTTTAAAGCTTTTAATCTAATATGTATATTGAATTTGATAACATATTATATTAAAATATTAAATATTATTATTTTTTAAATATAATATATATTTTTATATTCTTTATATACTTTTTGTGGGAAGTCGTGGCCTAATGGTTAGAGCGTCGGACTTCCAATCTAAGGGTTGTGAGTTCTAGTCTCGGGCCGGACGGAATTGTGGGTGGGGGGAGTGCATGAACAGTTCTCTCTCCACCTTCAATACCACGACTTAGGTGCCCTTGAGCAAGGCATCGAACCCCCAACCGCTCCCCGGGCGCCACAGCATAAATGGCTGCCCACTGCTCCGGGTGTGTGCTCACAGTGTGTGTGTGTTCACTGCTCTGTGTGTGTGCATTTCGGATGGGTTAAATGCAGAGCACAAATTCTGAGTATGGGTCACCATACTTGGCTGAATGTCACTTCACTTAATTGTAAACCCCCCCCCAAATTGATTTTTTTTCAATTTCATGTATATATTTATATAATTTATCAAATTTTACATATAAATGATATTATATATCAATTGTAGAAATATAAAAAATAATGTAAAAATGATAAAAGTTAACAAAATTATCAGAACTTAAAAAAAATGAAATTGAATTAAAATTGAAAAAAATGTTCAGCTTTCATTAAAATTTTAGTTTACATTTTGTATCTACAATTTGTATTTAATTTCAGCTTTATTTCAATTAATGACGACAATTTTTAATAGTTTTAGTTAACAGTAACAACCCCAGAATGTTCCTAGACAGTTTTGGGGTGACAAAATCTAGAAGATATTTTTTAACCTGGCAAACCTAGTAATTGAAGACTTAACCTGGTTACTTGTGTATTGTTAGTGGGTGGAGGAGGTGTAGTATAGCGCTTAGCCATGTTCCAAGGTTATGCCATGTTCAAATCCCTTTATACACAACCTGCTATTTTGCGTCATGAGGTGTTGATGCACTGGCCAGGCGTTACATTTCCAACACTCACAAACACTTGCCAAGGCCCACGCACTTGGGCTGAATTACAATGGTGGAGAGGAAGTCCACAGCCGAAGAAAGTAATTACCTCAACGCTGTGACTAATTAGCACGGCAGCAATCTCTCTCCTCGTAGACCCGAGGAGGGCCCTAGTCACTCTGTCATGTCATCTGATAATTGTGTAATCTGTATTCTACACGGTATTCCGCTATAAACCTGCACCTTTGTGGGGAAAGCAAAACAAAGTGGATGTTTATCTGACCATTGTGTTTGCTTCTGATTTAAGAGCTCACCCACGGTCATAACTTGTATACTATGGAAGACTCTTTTGTCTGTGGGAGTGGAAGCCACTGTTAACTGCACTCTGGAGAGCGTTCCACATTACCCAAAATGCTTCTGTTGTGACAGCGTCATGCTATTATCAGGCCAGATGGTTAGAGAGTCGGACTCCCAATCGAAAGGTTGTGAGTTCAAGTCCCGGGCCGGCAGATATTGTGGGTGGGGGGAGTGCATGTACAGTTCTCTCTCCACCTTCAATACCACGTCTTAGGTGCCCTTGAGCAAGGCATCGACCCCCCAACTGCTCCCCGGGCGCCGCAGCATAAATGGCTGCCCACTGCTCCGGGTGTGTGTTCACAATGTGTGTGTGTGTTCACTCCTCTGTGTGTGTGCACTTCGGATGGGTTAAATGCAGAGCACAAATTCTGAGTATGGGTCACCATACTTGGCTGAATGTCACGTCACTTTCACTTAATTTCTCATTTGGGAATCTTAAATACTGATATGGGGCTGATTGTAATGGTCATGGAATGTAAAATGTATATCCCTGCTTTGGTGTTTGTTAGCCTAGTCTAGTGAAGAGACCAACTAGACCAGCTTAAAACATCAATGTCTAAAGAAAAGATGCCAAAGCAGATTTCTTTAGTGCCACTCTTTCACTCTTGCCTTTGCACACTGGCTGTCCAAAGTTTTAGTGTGTTTGGTTTAATACAGTGCACTTATTTAAACTGTCCAGATGATCAAACTGTGATTCACAACTCCCCATGGCTTCACAGGCTGAAAAGAAAACAAACAGATCCAGCAATGTGCAAATTAATGACCGGTACAAAAAATGTGGAAAAGCGAAGGGTACATTTGGGAATGCTGACACCAGAAAAGTGATTAGATCACCAGGCGCAATTCAGCAGACACTATTGCTACTTAAATACTGCTCCCAAATCCCCTTTACTGTTGTGAGGCCTTGTTTAATGGATTTGATGAATAAAACATGGCTGGAAATTTGTCTAAAGGGAGGGGGCTTAGCTCAGTATATCAAACTCACTAATCCCTTGAAGAGCAAACATTAAAGCTTCTATTTGCCATTGCTCCACAGGATTGAATGCCTGCACGTCCCCTGAAAAAAAGTCTTATCTGTAAAAGTGCTACATTAAGCCAAGGTTATATGGATGCAGAATTAGTCATTAAGCGGCATAGGAAGCGTGTTTCTTGCATTGGAGTAGCATCTTAATTGCTGTCCAGAGGAATCGCATGGCACTATGCGATGACTCTGTATTATTTCAAGCATAGGTGGTGGAAGTTGTGTTTCTGTTCTGTTCAGTCAGTAACACAAGAAGATAGCCTGCTTCATGCGAGGGTTTGCTCTGACTAGTCTATTAGTCAGTTACTTCTGGATCTGTATGGACTCGAGTGTCCTTGTGTTTCTGTTTGATGTAAAAACCTGTAAAGGCCAAATATATTTAACATATTGAAAATTGGAGGAAGTGAACATTGAGCACTTTACAAGGACTAAGCATATTAGTTCAGTTTGTTAGTTCAAATACAAACCAAATTTCTTGCATCTTTGTATTTTGAAGAAAATTTAATCTAATTAAATATGAAATCATTTCGAAAATGAAAAACTACTAATTGTTAATGTCCCTTTTAATCTAATTTAGTCAGTGTTTTGTCATGTAATGTTCATTCATTTTAATCAAACTCAAATGGCATCTAACTTTAGTCAACGAAAATAACATGTTAATATTTGATGAGAAATATTCAGACCAGGTATTCAAACTTTTCATCTATTCATTTAAACGTATCAAATTTGAACAAAAACAACAACATTTTCATGAGTATTTTGTTGAGAAGATTAAAGGCCTCTTAACACCAGGGGTGATAATTATAATGATAAAGATAGTTTTAAGAACCGGTTCTAAATGTAAAAGAGTAGCAGAGTTTTGTGTGTGCATTCTATACACTAATATTAGGTAGTTGTGCTTATTCTATAAATCAGAATTATTTTATAGAATTATTACATGTGCCTGCTATAATTCAAATTATTTTATAATGATAAATTCTATAAAATATAGTGGACTAAAAAAAGAAATGTAATTCACTGGGCATTTTATTCTTCATTTGATCAGATACATATTATTCCTGTAACAACTCAGTATTTTATATTGTTTATTTTATTCTACTTTCAGCTTTAATGTAAAAATGCTAGTAACACAAGTAGTATAGTAGTAGTACGAATACTAGTAGCCTAATCAGTTTTCAAAGACAGCTAGCTGACATCAGAAAAGAAAGATGGTTGACATTTAATCTGATTACGCTGATTTCTTGAGGAAGTACAGTCCCTTAGAGGATAAAGTCACCACGAGTTTGGAGATGTGTTTTCAGATCAGTCTTTGGACACTTCTGACTGCTGGGGCTGTGCTTATAAACAGGATACTTAACCTAATCTGGTTTAGTGATGGCCTTTGAGTGCTTTCAGTGTTTTGTCAGAGATGACATAACCATATATATATATATATATATATATATATATATATATATATATATATATATATATATATATAATCATACTCATAAAACTGAGAAGCATTTTTTAGCTGGTCAGTGACGGGTGTGGGTTGAGTCAGAGTTCATTTCTGGGTCACAGTAAGGTGCTGTCACAAAATAAATGTAAAATCTGAATGCATATATTCTCATATATTGTCATCCTTAAAGTATAAAATGTGCAGGGAGAGATTAGCCTGGTCTGGAACAGTAAAACAGGTCTGTCGTACCGACAGGGGCCAGTAGAGGCAGTATCTGCTCACACACAATGCTTCCCCTCAGCCTCTGTGCTGTATGACTGTAGCACTGATGTGGTGTGCTTTAAACATATTTGGAGTGAAAATGGTTCTTAAAAATCTTGTTTACAGTAGGCCAAAGGTGCATAGAGTGTGAGCAGATGGAGGGCATGGAAAGTGTGGAGGTCCAGGCCACCTTACAGACAAAGGTCCTGGGTCCTTTTTGCAGCCAGAAAACACTGACCTGAAACATAAAACCTATTAATGTGTAGGTTTGTTGAAGACATGTAGCCTTTCTGCTGCCATACATTCATGGTACTTAAACAATATTTTTTTCTTGTGCATTTAATCAATTTTAAATATGATATATGAAAATAACAATGATTGTGTTGCTGTACACTATCTGTTAACCTTCAAGCCCCATAAAGCAAGCTAAAGGTCCACTGGAGATATCAGCATTACAGCATGAGATTTATCCAAAGAGATGTTTTTTGTTTTGTTTTTTTTGCTTAAGCATACAGTATTTACATTCTGCCAAATTAGAGTGCAGTTTATTTTTGTTAGACATATATCTGGATTTCATTTATAAAAATTTCTCCAACAAAACTTATGATGGATAAACAAGCTCATTTGTCTCATTAGAAAGATAGGAAGCTTATTGAGTCCAACAAGTTTTTAATTTTAAAAATGAATCATCCTAATATTTACCAATTTAAAATGACTGAATTATAATGCTAATAATATCCAGTATAATAGGATTCAGAAATAGTAGTTACACTGGGTCAAAACTGCATTGTTGTGAGAGAGGAAAATTATTGCATTCATAAATAAGGTAAAATACCAAAAAACAAAAAGGAAAGCTCAAACATTATAAACACTATACACATGTATTTTATTTCTCACTCCACATCAATTCCTTTAAATTTAATTCAGATCAGAACAGGAATGTAAAATGTGAGTATAAAACAAACATCAAGTATAGTGGCATTCATTATAACCCATATTTATTACAAACGCAAAGCCTAATATATTTGAATCCAATCTGAAACTACTGGCATGTCATTGTGCTGGATATGTGCTTCTCTCATTCAACACAAATCCAAATGTTTAGCATTTCATACTGCATGCTTGATGTTAACTGCATTATGTAAGTTGCTTTCCAGTATCCGTCAGTATAACTGTTGCAACTGTTTTGTATAGCTAAAATAACTGCAGAAGTTACAGCCACTCTCACTTGTGATAAAAAAAAGTTGATATTCTGGATAATGTGGTATTTTAAGTTCAAGTAGGGGTTTGCAAGGAGACCTTAAATATATGAAAAGCCAAACCATGTGTAAAGTGCAACCCCCCCCCCCTTTTTTTTTATTAGATTGGAGTATCACCAGACACATGGAGCCCTGCTCTCCGATTCTATTTGGTCATGTTAGCAGTGTATGGCTCGGATGTTTACAGCAATACCAGCTGGAATCCTCACTGACAGTGTCTGTCCATTTTTTCAGATGCCTTCTTCACTTCGGGCTATGTTTCCAAGGTAACGGAGCTGAAGTGTGTACATCAGTGTTCCAAGCCCGAAGTGTGGAATAACCAGCATTTCTGTGGGACAGCACAAATCGGGGAGAAGAATAAAGCAATTTATCACTGCTTAATAGAGTAATGTTCCTATTTAGAAGAATCTGTGTCCCAGCAAATGTTTTCAAAGACTGAACAAACAAGAACCATGATGCGTGATGGGATTTTGTTCATTCTCGTCTGCTGTTGAGCAGAGACTTGATATCTTGACAGGATTTTATGCAAATGATTTGTTTCCTTACACCCATGCAAATGTCGCTTTCCGCAAGTTCTGTTTGAGTATTGCTATCAAAATCAAGAAAAAAGCCATTTCGGATTTGGATTTTGACAACACAGGTGCCTTGGGGTGTTTTAACTGCTCTTCCACCTCTGTTGAAGCGATTTATTGATCCAAGTATTCAATTGGGACACAGTGCTTTTTTCACCTCAAATTGATTTAATATTTAAAAGAGGGTCTGTGATTTTTGGGATTGTTAAAATAAGTTATTGGTGAATAGAAATTTCAAAAGTACAGCATTTATTTAAAATTGACTTTTTTTTTTTTAGAGGATAATTACAGTTCACTTATTAAAAGAGGTCAAACTCATTGTATTTGATGACTAGTCACATTCATTGCCATGTTTTTCCTTGTTTCCCCCTTTGCTCGGGATGGTCTAATGCTTTTTACAAGCTGATGTGTGGCTTTATAACTTTAATCAGATAGGATTTAATCATCTTTCCCCCTTATTCTACATGCATTGTGCATCATCTTTTGACCTCATTGTGTGTGGCTCTATCTCTGTGAGTTACCAAACTCTTCTGAAGCAACTTAAATGCCCTAATGCATAATTAATTTATGACATTGTTTGCTCTTTAATTATGTAGAAGCCTTGCATTTAGTTTATCTCATTCCTGCTGTTCTGTGAACTTTTAGCATTCTGCATTTTGTTCATCCTCAGGATATTGGAAAACAAATGAGCATCTCTTAGCAGATTCATGAGTGCATCTATATTTGTCTGTACATGTCTATACATGTCTATGAAGAAATATAGTTATTGTAAAACCTTATGCTTGAGGGGTTCATGAATGTTTAGAGAGGGTTATGTGGTGTTATTGTCCTCTGCAGTGACAGTTTTTTCTTCTTTTATATATATCTAAGATATCTAAAACACATTGCCACCTCACTTTCAGATCAGCTCGTGGCCCTCTAACCTTAGCAGAATGCGCGGGCACTGTTGTTGACAGGCTGTCTGTAGTAGTACTTTTGCTTGAAATCGAATACAAAGGGATATTAATGCTCAACTCTGGTGAAGAATAGTGAAAAGATAGCATGTACCTGCCTATTGGAAGATTTGAGGACAGTTTGTTTGACTAAAAGTTTGGTTTTAACTATATTTGAAACTTGAAACATGGAAAGCTAGAACTTTGCGCTTTTAGAAAATTAAGTACTAAATAAGAATATAGGAGCTATTTAAAGATGTACTCATATCTGTAAAAAAAATCATGAAATATGATCAAATTGTTTACTGAGTCACTTAACTTAACACATGTCTGCTTAAATAACACAAACTGTGTTCATGTTTTTATTGAACACTTTTTAAATATTTGTGGTGCACAATGGAAAACTTTTGGCTTTAATAACTAGCTGACCTTCCTTTGGCAGGAATGACCTCAGTGCTTGTTTATACAAATACAGAATATAACCTGTGCTGCCCAGTAACCTCACATACATTCATAATCATTCAGTTACCATTTTCTCTGTAAATATATGAGAATTGTACTAGGGACATTTTAAAATGGAAAACTTTTCCAATGAATCTCTTTGAACCTTTGCCAAAGGGCTCATTGTAAGACATGAAAGAGTCTTACAATGAGAAAATGGCAATTGAATCAAAGTCCTGAAAGCGCCACCCATGGCAAGATCATTTGCCACGGCCTTTTGAGATAGCAACAGGAAGAGATGTTACTTTAACAGAATTAAGTGAAGCAGACCTTGGACCTGTTGTCTGTCTCCTTAACGGCTATGGCAAATAAAGCCATGATGAAAGGCCAGGAGTCAGTATGTCATCACAGCTAAGAATGTCTCAACAATTTGTCAGTGGATTGCTTGCAGAGATAATTAAATGTTTCTTATCACCTTGACAAAATGTCAAGGGCTCGTTTGCAAGGGAAAAAATGAAACAGTGAGACTTTTGCATAGTTTCTTTGACTGTGCACTGTTATCCTGACCATTAACTGTTACTGGGGCACTCTGAGATCTCTGACTCATGTGTATAATGCTTTCCTGCCACTTTCATCTCCATCTAGTGCTACTCTTTAGACTTATAAATGGCACTGTTTATCTTTAAAAATGTGGTCTAAACTATCCCTTTAACCTACAAAACTTATATCTGCACTCTTAGAAATGAAAAAAAAAATTGTTTCTAAAGGACAAGATGAAATGAATGCTGTTAAAGCTTTAGATCGCTTGTGTTTTTCAGATATACTGGAACAACAACACAGACAATGAGACGTCCTTTTGGAAGCAGATCGCATTTGGATTGGGTTTTGTTCGTGCTGAGGTAAAAACAACAGCGTGTCATCAAGCACACTGCATCACGCTGCATTTAATACAATTACGGCCCACTCAGTGTATTTCCTAATGCAATGTAAATTTTGTTTGAACATCTCCCACACAAACTCCCGGCTACTGTTTATGAAACCTTGTTCAAAATAACTGCTGTGTGCATTATTAAAACAATCCTTCACCTTGTGTTCTTGGAAAGACAACGGAAGTGCTTCGGAACTTTCTAAAAGAGCAGCGCTGTGACCTGGGACTGGATCTGTATAATTAGGCTGTGATTAGAGTAGACAGAGGGAAATTTAATTAAAGTGCATTAGCTCTGTGTTTGCTAGGGAGAAGGGCTCTCAGAAATGGCTTCCGTTCAGCTGTGCAAAGGCAAGCTGGGGACAAAAGTGTGTAGGGTGATTGTGCTGTGGCATCCTGCCCATCTGTGGGCAGAAGCGGCGACCTGCTCCTCTGATCCACCCGTAGGGGGCAGGGGGGCGAGCACGGCCATCCATCTCTCTCTTTCTCTGCTGGCACATTGTGGTGTGATTCCTGCCAAGTGTCCGGTATTAAACACACACTGTGACCTTATCAACAATTGCAGCTTTTCCTTACTTCCTGGCTGCAGTTGGAACAGACTAAGTGAAAGCGGACCATGCAGTCTAACAACCTCTAATGAGCGGCATGGATAATATTTATCTAATAATGCTGTGAGCTTAATGATGGCTTGAAAAACACAAATAGTGACTCTATTGGAAGTCAGCATGAATAGAAATGGCTGCCTCATTAGTTAGTCATGCCTTTCAAATGAACAACGCTAATGACTCTCAAAGGTGCCTGGCTGTCCACTTTCAGTGAGTCAGCGGTCGTCTGTTTTGGAAGTCTGTTTTCTCTCTCTCTCTTTTTTAATTATATGTTCTTTGAAGAAAACAAAGTAGCTATCATAAAGACTTTTTGTGAGATTTTCTTTAATATTTTGCTGAGGATTCCAACCACCCACATGAACAGGTTCTTGAGATGATTTGAACACTTCAGCCCTTCAGTATCTGAAACAAGCCTTTTCTCTTGCCAAAATGCAAAAATGATACCTTTTAGCATATCACCAAGGCAGTTTCTTAAAAAGTAAACTTAATCTTCCCATAAAGGGTGTATAATTATAGCTTAACTAATATATATATATATATATATATATATATATATATATATATATATATATAGTTTTTTTTTTTTTTGTTTTTTTTTTTTTTGAGGCTACTACACCAGCCACATGCTTTTAACTTTTTTTTCTAGATAAATGAGGAGCAGAATAAACTTGATGGGTGAAATAATGTTTTTTTTTTTTTTTTGCTATAAATATTTCTTAACATTTTATTAATCTTTCTAACTGTATTTTGCTACAATTTTAATAAATAATATGTTTAGCATATTTGTGACATTTGTTCATTGTCGCAATATTGTATATACAGTAAGATGAGCCAGTTTTTGTATATTATTAATATTATTATTAATAATCATTGTAATATTTTTACCATTATTATAATTTAACAAAGAAATGGATTAAAATTATTAGCCCTTGTATATTTTTGACATACAGCAAGTCATTGTGTATCAACATCATATATAAGATAAAACAGTCTTTCTATATTATAATAATACAATAATGACTGAACAATCAGAATAATTTTATTATTATCATTATTATTTAAATAGTAGCAGTGTATTAATAATGCATAATCAATAATATGATTTATTATTTAACATTTTCAGGTCATTTTCCCTTAAATGATTCCTCATATTTTATTTTTTTTTAATGCAGAAGTATTTAGCATATGTTTTACCATATGGAGTTCATTTCACTTATGTGTAACCATATGTGTGCATTGCAAGATTGTTATTATTTTTTTCACTTAAATCACGAACGGTCAACAACAATATGTTTTAAAATATGTTATGACACAATACATATTAATGCATGTTTTTTTCTTAATTAAAAGCCTGGCAAGTTTTAAGGGGGGGGGGGGGGGGTTCACTCAATATCCTGTTAATCTTGAGTACCTATAGAGTAGTACTGCATAACCCCAAAAAGTCTTTAGTTTTATTATATTCATAAGAGAAAGATAGTCTGTTCCGATTTTTCCCGGAAAAACACGACCGGCTGGAGGCGTGACGTGTGGGCGGAGCTAAAGAATCACGAGCGCCAGTAGGCTTTTGCGTTGAGAGCGTTTGGAAGCTGTGACATTACCGTGAGGGAAAAAAACATCATACAAAACAAACCATGGCTAACAGTCAGATTCAGCGTATATTTATGATCCAGAATCAGATCCGGAGGCTGAAATTTAACAAGAGCAGCATCAGCAACGACGTCTCTATGTGGTATGTACTGAAACTGGGAAGTCGTGGCCTAATGGTTAGAGGGTTGGACTCCCAATCGAAGGGTTGTGAGTTCTAGTCTCGGGCCGGATGGAATTGTGGGTGGGGGGAGTGCATGTACAGTTCTCTCTCCACCTTCAATACCACGACTTAGGTACCCTTGAGCAAGGCATCGAACCCCCAACTGCTCCCCGGGCGCCGCAGCATAAATGGCTGCCCACTGCTCCGGGTGTGTGCTCACAGTGTGTGTGTTTGTGTTCACTGCTCTGTGTGTGTGCATTTCGGATGGGTTAAATGCAGAGCACAAATTCTGAGTATGGGTCACCATACTTGGCTGAATGTCACTTCACTTCACTTCACTTTTTAAACTGTATATATTTGCTTAGCGGTTTTGGAAAATGGCGTTTGGAAAATGAAGTTCCACTTTATGTCGTCTTTTTTTTTTTTAAGCTGTACATGTGGAAAGTGCAGTTTGATGAAAACATTGCATGTTGTTTACTTGATGTGCTTACGCGCTGATAGCTAAGTTAACAACACACGATCGTGACCCTTTTTCGTTGGGACTGCATTATCCTTAAGAAATAAACCATGTGCAAATCCGTCGTCAAACTGGGCCTTGTTTGTAAAACAAGCATCTTCGAAATGCAGGGAACAAACAAAAACACTTGCACAACTCCGTTGATGCTCTGTAAAAATAAACTCCATCCACTGGTCCCTTAATGCTGTTTTTTTTTTAAACTTTCCGAAACTTTCCGAAACTTGTGACGAACCGGAAGGAGTATTTTTGGAAGAGAAACTCCTTCAAACTTTGTCCATGTTTAGAATGGGAATCCAACTCTTTAACAGTGTAAAAAAACTCAGTATGCATGAAATAGCATTTCACCCCCCCCCCCCTTTAAATTAGGACCCAGATAATTTCAGTTAAGATGCTGCCTTTTTTGTCTTGGTTTTGTAATACAGCCCCCCTCCCCAGCCCCCCGACTATATCTCTTTGAATTACCCAACCCTTCTACAGGACGAAGCCCTCAACTTCAGTGCCTGCATTTGTAATTCACTTATAGCATTATTTGTTCATTAATAATGTACAAGCTTCATGTTCTGCTTATCTCGCTCCTGCAGTTCTGTCATCTCTTTTAGCATTCTTTTAGCAAGTATCCTCAGGATATTGCGGTTCAAGAGAGAAAAGAGAGCGACATCCATTCTTCTTTTCCCAGATTACACATGTACTAAGAAACACAGTTATTTCTCATGCTAGGAGGGTTCAGAGCAGTGTGGTGTCAGTGCCTTCTACAGTGACTAGATGTTTTTGTTGTTTATGTATCTGAAACGTGCTGTCAGTTCCCCTGCAGATCGGCCCATGGCCCCCTAACCTTAGCAGAGTGCTCTGCAGCTGACTGCCTGTCTGTGATGGTTAATGTTTCCTGGTCTTCTCTTCACCCTGATTCCACAGTCTGTCATGGCACTGAGCCCAGGAAGGGCAACGCTTGCATTGTATAAGTCTGCACACCCACATTTGCCTGTTCATCAGATGCAACCCACAGAAAGTAAATGGACCACTCTGTGTGTCACTTAGCAGGTAGCACAAGAGGATTACATGTTGAAACACCAAATTAATATTGTTCATGCATGTTTTTAGGCTGCTTGCCACTTTATTTGTTTATAATCAAATTTACATGCTTCTTTATTGTGCTTTTGATCTATATGACAGTGGGCGAAACAGTCTGAATGTGATTGGATTGTTAAATGAGGTCATGTTGTTGGCATGTGTGGGTGTGAGCAGCTCTGAACAAAAACACAATGTCCTTCTCAGTCTGTTTTCGCAGTGAGAGTGAGAGAGAAGTATAGAAACGAATGGAGCGTTTAATCGCAATCTGTCTCTGAGCTCTTGTCATGTCGAGTATGTGCACGAGTACAGATGCATGGATGTGTATGTTCGAGTGCAGGCGAGTTGATTTCTGAGTTTTTATGTACTTGGGTGGACTGTGTTAGATCAGTGGTTTTCAAAATATTCAGGCCAAGTACCTGGTTTGATTGGATCAAACGCCCAGGTAGCACCCATATTCAAAACTAATCTGTTTAGCATTGAGCACGCTGAAATCTCTTTTAGTGACAGTGCTCATAGTGTGAAAACTGTGTAATGTTTTTAAGGAAGTCTCTTCTGCTAACCAGTTCCTGAGAACCAAATCAGAATATGAGAATAATTTTGTGAAGGGTCATGTGACACTGAAGACTGGGATAATGGCTTCTGAATAAACCTAGTAAAAGCTTGATTAGCTGGTTCAGGTGTGTTTGATTAGAGTTGGAGCTAAACTCTGCAGGACACCGGCCCTCCAGGACTGAGTGTGGTGACCCCTGACAGACCTAAATATGAAGTATGTCGATTTCGAACCCACTCAGTAAATGGTCCTAATTCAAGGGGGCTTGAGGTGAACACGTGGTGTTGTCTAAACCACAAATCAGCATGGTAATCACAGACTCATGTTTTCTTGATAGTCTCCTCTGGGAGCACACAGTGATTTTGTGGGGTCCGCGGTGGACCATTTGCAACATATTGAGGTAGAAACCTAATTAGGACGTGCTGTATATGTGCTTGGTTTGGGAGTAACTGCACAATGTGCCGCCCACATCGCTGGCTGGAGTTTGTGAGCTAGAAAACAACAACAACAACAACAACATACCTCTGGACCATAATTTGCTTAGACCCATCATGTGGACTGTGTAAAAAGAAACTAGTGCAGTTGAAAATGCAGACGAGGTTCTCAATTCTACCTCAAAAGCTAAAGCGCCTGATGCCAAGTAATATCACAGTGGACTTAATAGAGGTCAGAAAAGAAATAGTCTATTCAGAAAAATCAGCTGCAAGCACTGACTATTTGAACTTTGATAAAATGCTGTGCTGGATTGAATTTAGACAGCTATTTTACTGCTAAGACCATCATTAAAACATTTTACTACTATTATTATTTATTTGATTGGCACGGATACTACTATAAATTTCACTATTATCTGTTAGTGTCTATAGGGGCTGTGTGCAAAGTGACAGACAGCTGTATTTAAACAATTCTTACATGACCTTCAGAACAAAATATTGGTTTTAGAAAAGATGCAAGTCCTGCTTTGAAACATAATTTGATCAAATATTTGATCAAACACTAGTTTAAGCTACAGAAAAGCATCTTTTGCTTGGCATGGGTAGTCCATGCAGTTTGAGATGGATTCATTTATTTATTGTTTTTGGTCATTGCAGAAGCATAAACAATTGATGTACCCGAAACAAAGTAAGAGACAGATACTTAATGAAAACTGTCTGCAAGAACCCCTACTGCACAACTAAACTGGTCTTGCCTGAAATATCTTTTGTGTTTGAGAAATGAATCCTATTTTGCCAAGATGACAATATTTCAGACACTTCGAGGCAGGTAGTCATTGTGTTGTGCTTGTAATTAAGTTTGCATTTCAAACCTTATACGCAATATTTTGATTTTAATAAGATCGTCTTATAAAAGAAAATGATTCGAGGAGATATAAAGATGAATCATGCATCATAATGAGCTGCGAAAGATCAGGTTATTATTTCACTGTGCGTTGTTCAGTATTGCTCTAATACACTAGACTAAATTGGTCAATATGATATTTACAAGATGCAATACGCCTTCAGCATCAGTGCATGAACTTTAACCTTGGATTTGTCTCTCTATGTTATTTTTATATTTGAAAGTGTCATGTGAAAACAAACAGGAACCTTTCATTATGAAAGATGTCAGCTCTGTCAAGCTGTATGAGCTAGATGACTATACATGCACAGCTCATTAGTTAGTCTCTGAAATGAATAAGGCTAATGACTATCAAAGGTGGTTGATACGTGGTCCATTTACAGTCAGTCTGTATATTTCTTCTCCAAAAATGTCATTTTCCTCTTTTTATTTCCTTTGAAAGGAGACAAAGTAGGTGCTTTGATGACTCCTAGACACATTTTCTGTTTTGTAGAATGTGTGATCACTTATATAAACCATTTTTTTTTATAATATTTTAGTTGTTTAATGACTACAACAAAGCCATTTTTGTTAAATTCACTCCAAAAATGGTATCTGAACTTCTTATCAAATACAGATTCTTTTTCCAATTCAGTAATGCCAAAACCTTTTAAAACCCTAGTTTTAAATTGTAATGGCAAATTACCTGGTAAATGCCACTCATCTTTAAACCTTGGTACTGTATAAAATTTTTACCACTTTAAAACTGTTATGTTGGAATGTTTGCAACTTTTTATTTACAGGAGAATGGAGAGAGAGCAGAAAATAATGGAAAAAGAGGGTTGAATGGGAACAGAAATCATTTCCTAATCCCATTTCATTATTTCAAATAGCTGCATTATTTAGTTATGTTATTTACTATGTTACATATGCCGATACTTTAACTAATTTGCTTATTTCTGACATATGAAATATTAGAACATATTATCATCAAAAACAGTATTTTTATTATTGGAATTTGATATTTCATCATAATTATTACAATAAAAACTTAATGATAATTTTTTTTATCTTCTTAAAAAAACCTGCAGACCCTAATCTTTTGAACTGTAGTGAATGTTATTATTATTCATGCAACATGTATTTATGTTTTTGACACATTTTGACACAAATGCAAAATGTCAAACAGGGCTTGCATGGCTAGACTTGTTTGTGTAATGAGATTTGGCCTTTAGTGACTGTCTCTCAGTCTCTCTTCCTCTTTATGGATGTGTTTATCCCCTCTGCCTACTTTAAATATATTCAAACACATGCAAAGTTGTTCCAATAGATAGTGGAGAGCTTGTGCGATCAGTTGAACAGCAGGTGCTGCTGAGACCTCCCTTGCCCACTTAACTGGATTCAATTAAACCAATGCTGTGTTTGGCCTAAAGCAATCTGTTTGCATAACAATGGGCCACGGTTATAAGGCGATATAAGGAGAAACTGAAGTTTGTACCTGCGGGTCAGGAGCAGCTGGTGTGGACGGAAGCCAGACTGAGCAGCTGGGTCACCGGGGATTCTGGGCAGAGTCCTACTGTCACTTTGTGTCACTTGTGGGGGGCAAATGAACACTTTGCTAATGTAAGGACTCTGAAAGGTCACCATTGCACATAGTTTATCAGGTGTACAGTGTGCAAATAGACAAAGAACAAGTATAAGGGGAGAACAAGTTAAAATGAGAGAGCCAGTATAGAAGCTGAGGATGCACACATGTTCAGATATATTGAGCTGTGGTGTTTTGGTTGATAACACGAGTTCAAGTCTGGCTCATAAAGATAGTCCAAAAATGGTTAGACAAAAGTGTTTGATGCTAAAATTTAAAAAAATTAACCATACCAGGCTTTCTGCCTTTGTATATTATGCCTTTAAAAGAATCAAACTGAAATATTAAAGGGAAAAGGGGAAAATCGGCTATGTCTCTTAAAGGAATAGTTCACCCAAAAATGAAGATGAATTAAAAATTTACTATGGAAGAAGCATTATTATGGATCGTTGACTCATAGATTTTAATAATGGATTTTTTCTTCTTCTTATAAACATACAACATTTCACTTCACAAGATGTTTATTGATGGAGTGGAGTCATGTGGGTTATTGTGATGTTTTTTATCAGCTGTTTGGACTCTCATTCTGATGGCACCCGTTCACTGCAGTGGATCCAGTAGTGAGTAAGTAATGTATTGCTTAATATCTCCAAACCAGTCCAGATAGAGAAACAAATTCATTTACATCTTGGAAGGCCTGAGGGTGAGAACATTTTCAGAAGATTTTTGTTTTTTTGGTTGAACTATTCTTTCAACTTTAAGACTTCAGCTTTAAAGCCTCGACAGGAACACAGTGAAAATGTCAAATGCTCTTATTCTTTTATTATTATTATAATGTTTCTTTTTTTTTTTAAATTCCCTCTTTAATGAAGTGTTGATTTAATCAAAAAAATATTTTTTATGTATTATTTTATGTAATTATTAATTTTATTTAAATGTAATCAGATTTACTTTTACTTTTATTCCTCCTGCCCAAATAAATAAATAAATCTGTCATCACGGATATATCCACCTTATTTTAGATGTAAAAGTATATATATATATATATATATATATATATATATATATATATATATATATATATATATATATATATATATATATATATATGTGTGTGTTTTAAAGAAGAAAAATAGTTATGAGGGTAAAATTGTTATGGAGAATAGTTAAATTCCAGTCGTACCTACTGCTGTAATTGTGGTATTGAAGTAACTTTAGTTAAAACTGGGTTTATTTTTCAGGAATGTTGCTTTTGCACCAACAAAAGCTGTAGGAGGACATCCTATTTGACCAAATCATGTTCACTTGAGGTAAAATATGAAGTTACAATTTACTGGTTACCAGAACCTTCTTCATTTCATATTTACCATGAATTAATTCATATAAGTACCAGACTCACACATGCACACTATATGCCAGAAAGTTGCATGTGCCAAAGAGCTGTCATATCTGGTGTAACCACTAGCACGATCAAAGCGGCAACAGGGGGGCGTTTTGCATTCCTGTAGCTCTAATCTAATCACACCGATTAAATTAGGATGTTAAAGGGGCATTGACAGCCAATCCACCTGCTTAAGACACAGCCCTACAACACACAAGATCATTCATGGTTAAACAGGATGTTGACTCCTACACAAACACCTGTCGTATCTGAAACCCAAGCCAAGTTCTTCCTTCAGGAAATTCAAAGTTGCAAACTATGTTCAAGTTTACCTGGATACTGCGAAAAACTCCAGCTGTTCAAGAGACTGAAATTGAACTACAGATAATGAGAGATCAGGGGGTTGGAGGGTGGGCTTGGGATGGGTAGGATATGGAGGATATGAGGAGGAGAAGAGAAACAGGCACCAGAATAAGAGCACTTTATTGTGCCTTGTTATATTCTCAATGACGATGTAATCAGCCTAAAGTTTTTTTTTCTTTCTCCTGTGAAGGTGTTTCCTCTCCAACGTGTAAATAATGATTGTAAGAAAATAAATAAATAATTCATCACAAAAAAATATAATGAGAGATCAGAAAAGGTAAATCTGTAAACCGGTTGTGATGAAAAAAAAAATGTTTCTTTCACTTTAGTTTTGCAGTCAAACACTTTAAAGAGACAAAGCCTCAAGGAAAAGGTCTTCAGAGCACCTTTGACAATGAATGTGCATTGATTTGATTTAATACACAAGTTTCACAATTTGAGTTGAATTACTGAAATAAATGAACTTTTCCACAACATTCTAATTTTGGGGATTTTCCCAAAATAACCACTGTATTGAGTCAGGTGTTATTGTCTCCTCTATTTTGTGCAAAATAATATTTTAACATTCATACCTAACAAAGTTGTATTGCAAAAAATTGTAATAAAGTTAAATTTGTTTACTTTTTAAGCCAAAAAAATAAATAAATAAAATTGTGCTAACCTCAGATCAGAGCGATCTTGACCACATTTGAACGGGAAATTGACTATAGAAGAAGTCGCACAAAGTGCGATCAAAATGATTGATTTTTGAGATAGAGCCTCTAGTGTTGGAGTTATGAACAGTGTGACAATTTACCCATGTGACAACTTACTCAGCTCTACCTTACTGAATATAAACAGGTGTGAAAACTCTGTTGAAAATCTTTCTTTCTTTCTTTCTTTCTTTCTTTCTTTCTTTTTTCTTTCTTTCTTTCTTTCTCAGCAGCGCTGGAAAAGGCTGCGCTATACTGTGATTGCTCCTTCTCAAGTGCTTTCTAGCTTGAATAATTTACATTGCACAATCTTGGAGCTGGCAAGCTGAATTTGATGTATGTGATGGGCCAATCCAAGGGCAGCATAATAGCATGCAAGAAGAAGCAGAAGAAGTGGAGACATAGAGGGATGAGTGACTAACACCAGAGAGACAATACGCCTTTGTCTTTCTTGCACATCATTCCTCACTGCTTATCTGCCAAGCAGGGGGACGTGCCTTTTGGACAAGCTTTCCCCAGTTTAGAAAATCTATCCGACAAGCTGTTTTGGCCTCTCATACCCCTGGATGCATTGCAATTAATAAGTAAGGATGTGAAGGAGATGTCCAATAACTGCTGTAAAACCTTGTCATATGTGTATGTGCCCAAAGTAATAAACTATTATTAAAAAAAATTCATATTTATATATATATATATATATATATATATATATATATATATATATATATATATATATATATATATATATATATGGATTTTCAGCAGCCATTACTTCAGTCTTCAGTATCCCATAATACTTTAAAGTTCAGCCTAATATCACAAACCATATGTCATCATTTACTAATCATTTTGCCATTCCAAAAGGCATTCGTTCTTGTGTGTAACACGAAAGAAGTTATTTCACAGTATCTTTTTTATTTCAGTAGGGTTCAGTGTTCTTCAATTATCTTCTTTTGCGTTTTTAGTCATGCAGTCATATAGGTTTGGAACTACATGAGGATGAGCAGTTGACTGTATACTTTTTCATCTTTGGGTGAACTGTCGAATTTATGGCACAAAATCAAAACAAATTGTGGTCGGCCTTCATGTAATCAGTCAGATGGTGACTCTGGATTTTGTCTGCAGTCTAGTCTTCATAGCGTTAGTTAAAAATCTGGTTGCACAAGGCTATATGAATAGGGTCAATGTGTGGTTGAGTTTATGGAGATGTAGGACTGGAATCAAAGCCAGTGGTTTCAGGTGTTATCTTCAGAATGGTCTGACAGAATCCGCTCTCTGGACTGAGCTGCCTGAAACATGTCTTTCCTGAGATGAAAGCTCTTCTGTGATCCATACACATCTTAGCCGAGGAGAAGAAGGGTATGAGATAATCTGTTTGTTCTCCAAAAAGGGAAAAAGCACCATCATTGACTTCAAAAGCATCATTTTACTCTTTGCGCTATTGCTGTGATCACATGACTCTTGGGAGAGACAGAGTGGTTCAGGAGGATGAAGGAGAATGTAGAATCTCCTCTCAAATGTCACATGTGGGAATGTGATTATCTGCATATTCTACTTGATTGGCAGCAGGGATTCATCCATCCAAGAAAAACTAAATGTTCAAGAAGTTCCACATTAGTAAGCATTTGTTCAGTATACAAGATCAATGTTAATATGATAGTTTAAGGAGCCATCGCAACAAATCCGGGTTGGAGTGTAACAAATTTGAGTTTGCAATTGATGGGACAACTTTATATAAGAGGAACGGCTTCAAATTAATAATTAATGTTTTGGAACAGGTAAGCTACATTTAAATGAATGCAATTTTGTTATTGGGGATTTACTTCATTATATTTCTTCAGCTTCTATAAATGAAGATCAAGGTCAACAATTCAGCTCTTTTCCATCTAACAGAATTCATCTATTTATTTATTTTTCACTCCCTGCTGGAATCTCTGTGTTCTTAGTGCAATAACAAAACATTTAGCAACATTATTTAGATGTGATAATTAGCATTTGTAAGAATTCTTAGCCTCGTTCGCTTTTTTTTTTCTCTTATTTTTGGAAGTTTGTTGATGTAAGTACAAATTCTGCCAAATGTGGTTTCTTTGCATTGCTACAAATGTTAATTAAATCCCATGTACTGCATGCTGGCACCAACCTGAGACAGATATTCTCAAATTTAGCTTAATAGTGGAGGCTGGCAGACGGGGAAGTCAAGAAGCCCAATATGCTGCCAAGACAAGTGATAGTTCTGCAGGTCTGTAGGTTCAGGATGCAGAGCAAGAATGGGGAGGGACTGGCTCATCATAATACATATGTGGTAATAAAACAAATAAATATATTAATAATAAAGTGGGAGGTAAAACAGCTCAATCTTTGAAAAGGTCAGTAATCAAAAGTATACAGATAACTGGCTGGCGAATTCCTGAGCAGGATGCAGTTTAATTAATGCAGCTTATCAGTGCTGGCTTTGGACTGTAAAGCCATAAGCTGGTTTACCTCACGCACATTATCAGATGACTGGAATGTGCTAAACACCGAGCGTGAGGTTACAACAGGTGGCCTGCACCTCAAATTAAACCAGACATGGATGAATACAGTAGCAGAAGGCCATTAACATATTTTAATCTACCTTATATAAGCAATACAATGTACCTGGGTGACAAATATGTCATTGACTTTTCAATCAGGCAGATTTAAGATATTAAAGACTTTAAAGACACTTATTTATTTATTGCCTGAAAAATCCTTTCATCTTCATATGGTACAGTATACCCCTTTTTGATAATTACAGTTATTTTTATTCATTTATTTAATTTAGTGTGTACAAATCAAAATAATGTGTGGGCTGCATTTATTTGATTAAAAAATCCAGAAAAAACAGTAATTGTACTCAGCCTCTGAGTGTTCTCATACATATTAATTAATCGGTGTAACAGGTCTTCTTTCCTTGGCGCATTTTCTTGTGCAGTTGAGTGGATGGAGTGAATCTCCAGGTTTGCTGCGCCTGCAGTCATTCATCACTCCTTCTTTTAAGAAAATGCAGATAGTGACGTTCCCTCTCTCCCTTGTCTTCCAGGTAATTGTCAGAGAGACACGCTCTGCAGGATGTGAAAGCTCAGGCCCTTAGTGATGCTCCTTGAACTGTCACACTAGACTAGCAGATAGATTTAGGTGCTTCATCCATTTTTAAATGTGTTTAAACATTAGAAAGAACTCATAAGGGACTTTGTTCAAAATGAACATGTTCTGCTTTTTGCTAAGTTGGAGTATCTAGATGCATATTCAGATTGGAAGCTGCTAGGCTTGGCAGACTTTCACACATTTTCTTCTTGTTAGTTCTTCTTGGTAGTGTTGCAAGCGCTTCCATTTTAGGCTCTACTTCCAATTACTTTGTCAATTCTCGGTCGTGTTAGTGTTAATTGTTCCATAGAAAGCAACAGCAGACTTGAATGAATGTCTCGGTTCAGTAAATTATGCAATGACTCACTAATAAAGATGATTAGTTGTATCTTTTTTGGATGAATATGTGTTATTGAGAGAATGAGTTGAGGTAAAGACTCTGAATCACTTGCAAGGATGGCAATTTCTTTTTATTTTTTTTGGTGTAACACAATAACTAGTTGAAGGAGTCACTGAAAAGTCATAAAGCATGTAAATGTGAATAGTCAGATGTTTTTGTATGTTTCTTATTTGATGTAAAAACAAATCTTAAAGAGCTGTTTTCACAGCTTAGTTTGTTAGGTTTTTATACTGAGAAGTTGTTCATAGTACATCAGTCTCATTTGTTTACTTCCTTTTGATATGACCCCATTATTATCCAATAATCTGGTCATCAAATGTAAATTTATTTTCAGATTGTAATTCATTTTGTGTATTTCAGACTCCAGAAAGTTCAGAAGACTCCATGTTCCAGTTTTGACGAGGCTCACCTTCCCCTCTCGATTGCACACTTAAATCCCTTTCTTCACCTCATCAAGAGACAAATGAATAATACATCGTCTTTAAAATTTGATTCTGGAGTATTACGCTAAGGCATATTTAGAATCTTTTGGCATTTTGAACGTGAGTAGATTATCCAACTCTTTTCCATCGTCTTTCTTATGGAAGGAGGGAAAGTGGAACTTAACCGAATTTCAAATTTCTGCTTATTTTAGAAATGGATAAGCTTGCTTCAAATTTAATTTTGAAGTATATGTATGCACCACACTAAGCTAGTGTAAAACTGAAGTCCTGGTTTAGCCTAAATAGAAAAAGAAGTTCAATTAAGGCAGTTTTTATTGAATATGTCTACACTGATCAGTGCCTCTCTGCAAATTATGTGAGATAACTTGTCTGTAAATACAAACTCTTCGACCCAACCGCACACCACAACAACTATATATAATATCAGGCAGGAGTTATGAGAGTAAAACAGGCTGTGGGGATGGCGAGTACTGTCAGCATTCATTTGTGCAGCAGTATCCCTGCACTTTGCCAGCCCACACCTACAATCTCTTCACATGAATAAAAAATGACATTTCAATTTATCTTTGTTGTTATGTTCTGGTCCTTGCATACTGATTTTCTGTGTTTCAGGGAAAATGAAGCGGTGGAAAAAACAGAACAGAATCTGCCAGGGAACTCACAGTGCTTTCCTTGAATAAGAATCAAACGTTAATCTATCAGTCAGGAAGACGCATTATTACTTTTTTTCAGTTCATATAGAAGGTGTTTTGAGATTAGATTGGGCGAATGGTATGTCTTACCATGCATGAAAATGAAATACGTTGAAAGTTACCTACGCATTCTAGTGGATGAAACGTCTGAATGTCTGTGAAATGCAGAAATGAAAACTATTACTTCTCTGGATTGGCCATTTGCATTCCTTTTGCTTTTTTTGAGGCTATTGAGCCAGTTCTGTTCTTTCATTTCCCCCTTCTTCAGAAGGTATGGAATGTCGTTTTATCAAATAAATCAGCCCTTTGGATTAAATTCTCTCAGGGGACATGTGTGGTAGATGTCCTGCTGGTTATGAATTCCTGGCAAAGACATAGGTGCTCTTGACCTAACACAAGAAAAGCCGTATTCAGACACCCAAATTACTGCCTGCCCAAACCAACAGGATCTGCCCCTGCCAAGTCATTTGCATTTTTAAAAGAGACACATTAATCAAGGCTTTGTGGACCTGCGCTGGCACATTCATCTTCCTCTCCTAAACAACAAATAATGCACATCAGGATGAAACTGCGCACATATGACAGAATTATACATAAAACCAATTAATTTGCATCCCATTAGCATACTGAAATGATCCATTTGACAGATTCATTCAGTAGAATTTGGTTGGGGGTGGTCCATTATGCTTTTATTGTGGAGTTCAACATATGATTTTGTGCGTTACAGCCCATTAAGTGCTGAACGTTTTCAGCACATTGTGAAAAACATATTAATTTTATATTTTCAGCATTAAGTACATAATACTTTTTGAATATGTTGCAGAGGTTTTTTTTTTCAGCACCTTGTCGAGTCTTAGTGACAGAAAAAAAAAAATCAGTTCTGTAAGCTTAATTACTCTTTGAGTTAATATTATGTAATAGCATCACTATCATTTACTAAACTTTGACCCCTTAATAGTCAACAACAAAATAAATCCTGTTGAAATGAATAAATGCGATTAGAAATAAAAAGCGCACACATATATGCACACACACAAATGGAGCAGCCCTTTTTTTCGTATTCAAACCATTGAATAAGAGCTGTACTGTAGGGGATCCCACTTTATGCATGTCAATACTTCTCCTGGCCCCCAAAACACCCTCAGACCCCAGAGGGTTAAGTGGCCATATCTACTGTTTACTTACATTTGAATGAATAATTTAGTACAATGCACTTATTGTGTACATACATGTTTTTATTGTATTTATATTTAAAAAATAATAATAATACCTGCATGTAATGACATATTTAATTCATTTCTGTAATTACATTTATAATTATACTGTTAACCCATCCCTTACACCTTAGCCCACCCTTAATATACCACCAAACCTGTCCCTAACCTTACTTAATCCCACTTTAATAGCAGCAATAATAGTGTTTTGCAATACAATATGAACACAATAATTACAATGTACTTATTTTTTTTAATGTAAGTTCATGGTAGTTAAGGCCACTCAATATAAAGTGGGAAAAACGTAGTAATGAATTGCAAAATAGAAACTCTTAGATGCTGTTTACAATAATAACCTAGATCAAGGCTTGTAGTGAGAGGTTTTATAATAGTGGTATATGTTAAAACTAAGATGGGTATAATATATAGCTATACAGATACACAGTAATTTCTTGTCATACTTTTACTTTGGCCCATGCAGTGGGTTAAAATCTGACTGGTAATGGTTGTAGTTTAGAGCCCCGCAGGAGGTGATCCATAGCCTCACATTATTGTGCCATTGAGCAAGTCACTTAATCCCATGTTTTCCAGCAGGATTTTTAATGTAATAAGTGTACAGTAAGTTGCTTTTGTAGAAAAAAAATGTCTGCTATGTGACTTATTATTTCAGTAAGGAAAGCATGGTTTTATAAAAGAGTAAAGAATCATTGGACATGCATAAATATACCTAGTAGGATGGCTGTTAAAGAACAATCAAAATGCAATTCTTAAGTCATTGTAGCTTATCATACCCAGATCTTGAAATGTGTCCTTGATCAATTAGATTCTCTGCAAGAAACGTAACCACTTATTTCCGAAGTTCTTCTGTTTTTTTTTTTTTTTTTTTTTTTTCATTAATTTTCCTTCCAAGGCGGATCCAGAACAGTGGCATTCATTGATTTGCTCTGTCAGTGGTTTTCCTGCTGGTGCACAGGGAACCTGATGCAATTTCTAAGCCATGTTAAATTAAGCACTGCATTTGTGTAATCAATCACGAACTAGAGGGTGCCTCTCTAGAATTCATTATAATATGCAAACAATCGTTTAAACATGGCCGCAGCTGTCTTTCACGCTAACATTAGATGTCTAAGTTCAAAGGAGCCCGAATGACGAAGCTAAAACACACAGGAACACGTGAGAGGACATACACCGCTTCCGCTGCAAACAGCTACCCATCACGTTTTCTGGATTTGCATATATGTCACATACAAGACCTTGAATCATTTGGAAACTAGGAGAATGTAATCCCTATGAGAGGACAAATAACATTATACATTATCTTTATAATAATCATTAATACTTACTCTTTTTTCCATTAAGACTGTAGTAGGAAATGTAAAAACAGAAAGCATCATGAAATCGATGTCGATCTTATAACATTTTACATCGCATTAATCAAGAATGTGAAAATATTAAATTATTAACATTACAAATGTATATATATATATATATATATATATATATATATATATATATAGTTTCCTTAATGGTAATCTCAGTGTTAATTTCATAGTAGTTCATTCCATTTTGTGTGACTGTTTTATCTGCAAATGAAAATATTCATAGCAGCTCACTGTGGAGTGCAACAAAACACAAAGCAATACATTATGGCCAATATATTGTTGTTGTTTTACATTTTCACCATTTCAAAAGTGTTTAACAGAAGGACATATAAATGTTTCTTTCTGTGGAGTATGTGAGCCTGCAGAAATGGTAAATAATGCCATATTACTGTATATGCGTAACACATGGTTCCCAGCTGACATCTGTGAACAAAGTACTTTATTATCTCAGACCCCTGCAGCACCACAATGCATCTGTCCTTTGTGCAGAGCTGAACTCCTTTCCTATGTAAAACTGAATACAACACAACCAAGGCAGTTAACAGGTCTATAAATACACCATACAGGTAAAAACGGTCATATCAGCATCAACTTCCATACATTTGACCTCTGTAGCTTCAAAAAAAAAATATTATTCATGTATTGTAAAGGAAAAAGAAAGTTTCATAAATGTGCCCTGGTCAAGCTCAGTTTAATTAGCTTGATTATTTGCGTCATTCAAATAAGTAAGAAAATGTTCCTTGCAAGGAGGACTATGTGTAATCAGCATCTCATTTGGCCTTTCAGACAGCACTCGCATCCAAAAAGGTCCAGTTCTAGGAATTTTCTCCAGTGGTTTTCTTTAATTAAAAACACATGATTAAATTAGCATACTATGTTCACAGCTCTGACAAAGAAACTTTAATATTTAGACCAACCCTTCAAACACCCACCCGCAAAATTCAGAGTTTACATAAAAAAGTTCATATCTTGCAATTCTAAAAAAAAAAAAAAAAAAAAAAATTCAAGTATTACATCAAAATTTCAAGATAAAAAAAAAAAAAAAAAAAGTAATTCCAACTTTTAATTTCACTTCTCGGAACTTCTCGGAATTCAGACTTTGTATCTCACAATTCTGAATTCTTTCATCCCATAGTGGAAGCAAAATGACACATTCGTTTTTGGACACTTTGTTATGGAATAAATGAATCAAGGCAACATAAACACACACACACACACATACACAAATAAACCAAAATCCTATGGGTAGACAATGACTCTATTTATTCACTGTATTTATAATAGTGTTTGATAAAGTGGTCTTGGCATTGCAGGATCTTTACTGCAGTATACACTTGCAGGGCTTATTTTAGATATGTCTGTGTTTTTTTTTGTGTTTTTTTTGTCAAGCTTTTTTCCCCATCTTGTTTATTGGAAAGTCTAATCCCCAGCAAGTCATTGATATTACCTGCCTCAGGTTGCAAAAGTGAATAATTGAGCTGGGATTATCCGGGCAAGCAGGTAAAGCAGCCTTGACTTCAGTAAACTTCTCACAATGAGAGATGAGGCACTGCTACCCCCGTCCTGGCCCTTCTGTCTCAGAGACAGAGAGGTACATTTATTCAGCACAAACAAAGCAATAACAACTTTAGAGGCTACTTGTAGCACTAAGTGTTTGAATGTTCAGCTCAGTTTAGTGATGAAAGAGTTCATTGAGAGCACATGCTTCCTCTTTCCCAGTGGCCACGCTGTGAATTTGTTTTAGGAAAGCAATGGCAGTCTGCAAATCAGGTCATCTTTTTTATTTACTAGATTTAATCTAGTTCTCTAGGATTTAGGCTTAAAGTAATGGCAAAATGCATAGATATTTTATATGCCCTTTGGAAAACTTAGTCACTGTGATTTTTTATTTGTTGATGTACATATAAAGTGTTTCCAAGCATCTCAGATGCTCACCAATGGATCCTCTGCATGCAGTAAATGGGTGCCATAAAAATAAGAGTCCAAACAGCTGATAAAAACACAATAATGCATTAGTTCAGAAAAGCACTAATGCAGAGAAAACATGGACTAGAGAATAGTGACTTGCACCCATATTGCAGTAAATTATTCTTTAAATCGTGTATTTGGCTTAAAAGCGTTTTATAATGAATTCTGTCTGAAGTTGTTTTAGATTATGCGCTGTTCAGTGTTTTAGTTATTCTGAATGGATCTGTAGTAGCATGCACAGTCAGGTTAAGGCAGCAGGTTTAGTGGTCTTTTGGTGTCTCCCTGTGGTCTTGTTTAACTTTTGCTTATTTATATTAAAAATGCCATAAACATTTTTATCTTTCTTTCCTTTGGCATTATATACATACATTATGAAAATGTATTCATTTATTTATGTATTCATTTATTTTTCCACCGGCACTATTTTTTTTCCACTTTAAGCACTGATCAGTTTGGACTTTCATTCTGATGGCATCCATTCTGCAGAGGATGCATTGGTGAGCAAGTGATGTTAATATTCCAAATCTGTTCTGATGAAAAAAAATATGAATAATAAAAAAAAAAAAATAAATAATGGCCTGAAGGAGAGTACATTTTTTTTAACAAATTTTCATTTTTGAGTGAACTATATATGCATCTGAAAATATACATATTTTTCAATATATAATAAAATGTTTTTATTTATATTGCAATTACTATCACGTTTGTCTTATAGAATTTATAAAGCCTTACAAGAATGACTTCAGAAATCACCGTATCCATCAGCAAATGCTGTTTGTTTTTCTTGAATCACCCATATAACTGATGTTTGCTCTTGCTTAATTTACAAGCTTACATATGGTGCTGAATACAGATTTTTTTTTAATAGATCAGTGAGAAATCAACAGACTGGCAAATACCTCAAATTAATGGCTTGCCTAAAAACTGCACTTTCAAAATAGAGCTTCTTGGATGGCCACCATGCATTGCCACTTAGTAACTTTGGCATACAGTGCATTCGCATTTTAGAAATTTGTCATATTTGTTTGTTGCCTTGTACTCAAGTCTACCTTGTGCTTGACTTTCAAATGTAGTGATGTTTATCATTCAGAAGGTTTCTGTAAAAGAGAGATGCATTACCATAGCAAAGATGTTTCTTCAGACGCACAACCCTCTGTTAACATGCCGTCAAACAACAAAAATGTCCTTGGAATATCTATCGTGTGACGGTGGGGAACTGATGTCTGATAGTCAAAGGACTTTAGCATGTTTGAATTTCTCTGTTTATGCATACTGTTTTTCTTTCTGCTCAATTAATCGTTCTTAGTGTTGTTTTATGCTCGAGGACATCCTTACGCTAATGGCATCCACTTATGAACTCTCGACAGGACATACAATATCTGATGTGATATAACATAATACATTTTCTGTGAAATATACTGTTTTGTGAAGTGACACTTTGGTCCATTGACCAAAATGTCTTGCTTTTCTTTCCCCAGCATGCTGAAGTGTGCGTTAGCATAAGTGCAGTGAGGCTAAAGTTGGCAGGCTGTTTGGCATTTGGCCTGACAGCAGGTGTACTTTAGCACTTTAGATTTTTGGGGAGTTTCTCAGCACTTACATGCTCACACCATCGAAAGCTTGGCTAGTCTGTGTCACCTGTCGCTGTTCACCTTCTTTTGAAATCTGTTGCATGCTAGTTGTCCTTTTCCAAAATTTGCCTAAGAAAAGGTCACAAGATACTTCCAGAACTGTGTGAAAAATGACAGTGAGAGAGCGAGACTGTTTGACTGCACAACCATTTTACTCAAGATCGGAGGTTTTAAGACACTGGATGTAAAACCAAATATATATATATATATATATATATATATATATATATATATATATATATATATATATATATATATATACAGGTTTATATATTTTTTTTTACCTGAATGATTTATGTGAAATGTCTTATTCAGGCCATTAATGAATAACATGCAGTTTTTGTGATGGTAAATTATTTTGTATATTGGTAATATATACATATGAATATGCAGGATGATGAATCAGCCAATGTGTTAAAAGCAATGTGCTGAATAATTTATACAACTAAAAGAGCATTTTTGCTGCCAAGGACATTTTTATCTATCATTATATGATGGCTTTATTTTTGCTTTAATAATTTATTTAATTCAAGAAGATTATCCCGTACATTATGTTTATTATAGACATTAAACTTTAACACAGTCTCATAAAGTCACATGCTAATTATACACCAGCATGATGAGTCTATAATGCTTTCCAATATCAACAACCACAAGCTCATTAGCTTGACTACGACTGTCCTGACACATCAAATGACGGTTCATTGATATTCTCTTGAAGTGGAGCATCATTAAGAAAGATCATTTGTCTCCTATAATCTTCCATGACTTCAGGCCGACTACATCCTGTTGACTTTCTTGACCAGCCTTGGTATAAATTATCTATTACCTTTCAAATAACTGTCCTTATTTTACTCCAGTCCTCCTAATTTATATGTTTTTGGTGGTTTTATACTGCAAAAGCGAACATTAAAATGTATATTTTGCTAAAGGCATTACAATCTGTTTTGATTCTCGTCAAGCGGAAAGAAAGGTTGCATGTATCACAGTTGCAAAACATGTTGGGCCATGAATAAACACTGAAGGAGCAGTCAGATTTGTTCCACCTGAAGAGTACAGAGTCTCACAGGTCCCCTGGGCACCTGAATGCGCACAGGAGAGGAAATTGTCTTGCATTGTCTTGTGTGTAGGTGGAAAGCTTGAGTGTCTTATAACCAATGACTTTGAAGTGCCTTTCAGTAAGTAGACTGTGCCCATGTAGTCACTACATGGCTTAGTTTTCTTGCTTCTCCTCAAGGACAAAGACACCAGTGAAGCAGATACTTGTAAATGATATGTCCTGTTTATATTAAAGTACAAACCCGATTCCAAAAAAGTTGGAAAACTGGACAAATTGTGAATAAAAACAGAATGCAATGTGGAAGTTTCAAATTTCAATATTTTATTCAGAATACAACATAGATAGACTTCTGAGCTGATCACTGATAACAACTTGGGTTGTCATTGTCCTCTTTAGTACGGATGACATGGGGTCCCAGTTTTCCAAAAAGAACTTCACATTTTGATTCGTCTGACCACAGAACAGTTTTCCACTTTGTCACCATCCATTTTAAATGAGCTTTGGCCCAAAGAAAATGCCTGCGCTACTGGGTAATGTTTAGATATGGCTTCTTTTTTGACCTATAGAGTTTTAGCCGGCAGCGGCGAATGACACGATGAATTATGTTTACCGACAATGTTTTCTGGAAGTATTCCTGAGCCCATGTCGTCATTTCCATTACAGTAGCATTCCTGTATGTGATGCAGTGCCTTACGCACCCTTACGCACAGAGATTGTTCCAGATTCTCTAAATCTTTGGATGATATTATGCACTGTAGATGATGACAACTTCAAACTGCAATTTTTTCTCTGAGAAACTCCTTTCTGATATTGCTCCACTATTTTTCGCCACAGCATTGGGGGAATTGGTGATCCTCTGCCCATCTTGACTTCTGAGAGACACTGCCACTCTGAGAGGATCTTTTTATACCCAATCATGTTGCCAATTGACCTAATAAGTTGCAAATTGGTCCTCCAGCTGTTCCTTATATGTACATTTAACTTTTCCGGCCTCTTATTGCTACCTGTCCCAACTTTTTTGGAATGTGTAGCTCTCATGAAATCCAAAATGAGGCAATATTTGGCATGACATTTCAAAATGTCTCACTTTAAACATTTGATATGTTATCTATATTCTATATTATATTGTGAATAAAATATAAGTTTATGAGATTTGTAAATTATTCCATTCCTCTTTTTACTCACAATTTGTACAGTGTCCCAACTTTTTGGAATTGGGTTTGTACAATTTAGGTATAATTTGTTTGAAGTAATATTGCTTTATATCAGCAGTTCTCAATTCCAATCCTTGTGACCCCCTGCTCTGCAAATTTTGTATGTCTCTCTTCTCACTTCAGACGTTTGTTTTATTCAAACGTAAGTGTCCTGCGAAGTGGATATCACAGGATATTACACATTGATTCCAGTTCGAAGTCCCACGTGTCTGTGTGTGAAGAAATTGTGCAGTGCTAATATGTGAATGAATGTTCTGAAAGTGAAGTAAACTTCAACAGATTTCACCTGCTCAGGGAGTAGCGAGCAATGAAAACTGTGTAGAGACCATGTCAATCAGAACACAGTTCATGCACAGAGCTTACTTCTAATGAGCTGATTATCTGAATCAGGTGTGTTACCAAATAGAGACATACAGAATGTGGAGAGCAGGGGGTCGCAAGGACTGGAATTGAGAACCGCTATTTTATATAACATTATCTAGTGTAACAAGTGTAAAAGTATGGAATTGTCTGGTTTTAGCCAGGCTTCTGTCAAAAAGAGCACAATTAGGTTATGATCTTTGATCATATCATTTACATTTTTGTATTTGCTAGTTTGTGGAACAGACACGGCCTCTAGAGTATTATATCTAGGTGAAAGAGTCTCTATGCTTCAGTGTTTTTGTTGTTTATCAGCACTGTTTCATCTGGCTTTAAACTAGTTTAAATCACAGACTCATTTGTGTTCTTGGACATCCAGCCATTGAGTGATGACATTCTTCTATGTATCTCGTCACCACGGTAAGCAGAGTGGGGGCTAGAACATATCCCTGTTGAAAAAAAAAAAACATCATATGCTGGTTAGGTATGTTTTGGGTTAAGCTGGTCCTTTTGCTGGTTTAAGATGGTCCTTTGCTGGTTTATTCTGGTTCTTGCTGGTTTATGCTCGTCCTTTGCTGGTCATGTGCTGGTCATTTTTTTTTTTTTTTGGAAATGATGAGAATTAAGTTAAGTTATTTAATCAGTTCATCATTGGATATGTAGTTTAACAATGAGAAGAAAAACTCTGAGTAAATGCACAATTATTTATCTGGGATTTCATTCTGATCAAGATCTGTAATTATAGGGTAAACATATCATTTGCTCAGTCAAGAACCAATTAAGCACGTAATGGTTAATCACAACAGGCTTCTCTCTTCGGGATTCTAGAAAAACAATATTACAAAACATTTTGCCTTTGTTTATAAAAAAACCCCAAATAGAATCATTTGTAGGGTTTAAATATTTAATATATAACCAATATTAGACTTTGCTCTGAACTTATGGCCGTTGGGTCTGCATAATCAGGACCATTGTTGCCCAGAAATAAACTGACTAAATTCTAAATTTGAAATCAAAGACACGTACAAACTTCACTTAGAACCTGTCTTTATTATAATTCAGGAGGTATTATGGTATGCACAGATATAATGATTGTTTTTTTTATGGTCAAAGGCAGATGATTAAAAGCTTACTTATTCTATACAAGACTGCGTTTATTTGATGTAAAATTACAGTATAACAGTAAAAATAGTACGATAGTGAAGTGTTTGTTCACTATTATTACTATTATTTAAATATTCTTAATATTGTCGCAAACCCAAAACCTTTCAACAGTAGTGTGTCAAGGTTTCCATTAAAAATATTTTGCAGCAAAAACTATTTTTAACATTTATAAAAAATATGAATAGTCACCAAATCAACATATTTCTGAAGGATCAAGTGACACAGGAATAAATTATATATTTAACATATATTAATAAAGAATATAATTATTTTTAATTGTAATATTTCACAATTATATCATTTTTACAGCATTTGTGGTCAAATAAATGCAGCCTTGTTGAGCATGAGTCTTTTAATATAACATAATAATAATAACAGTGTATTTTACTGTATATATTACTAGTCAGAGTTCATCAAGTCAACTACTCTAGTTAGTGCACACCTATTGTATACTAATTAAAGGGATAGTTCACCCAAAAATGAGAATTCTGTCATCATGTACTCATTCTCAAGTAGCCATTGATTTCCATGGTGTGTTTTTTTTCATACTGTGGAAGTTAGTGGCTAGAGTTTGGTTATACCGACATTCTTCAAATATCTTTCATGTTTGGTAGAAGAAAGAAACATGACATGAGGATGAATAAATGATGACAGAAATTTCATGTTTGGGTGGACCATCTCTTTAAGCAGGTTCTAACTTTGCATTACTCTCAAAACTGTGTCATTATGCTTTAGCGGAGTTAAAAAGAAAATCCACTTGTTATTCATATCTGCGTTCACATATGCTGGTCCTTCAGGAACAATGTACTGCCAGATGACAGACCACAGAGCCAGATAACTGATGGAGCTCATAATAGTAGGGGAACTCCATCTGCTTCAGCAACTTCAGATGACCATGCTAGCTGTTTAGAACAACACATTTATTTTCTGTGGCCTGTTGATGTTGGCTCTCTTCTGCTTGGGGATTGAAGCCAAAGGAGCTGGGTGTAATGTCTTTAAAATTGTCTTTCAGTGCTGTAATCCTGCACAGAGTCACAAGATGGTGTTAATTTATAAGATAATAAACCTAAGATTTGCATACTCAGATTGAGCTTGATTAAAATATATAGCATGCTGGCCTTGGATGCATTTTGTCTGCTTTCAGCTTCAAAGCAATTTATTGTAAATCAGGGAGCAATTTTAGGAGGTCTCGGTGTTCTAACAAACTATGGACATGTTTTTGAATACCTGGAACAATTTTGGTGTTTGCATGTAACACGTCTATTTTTTTATTTCATTTTTGCCACTGCTGTTGGAATTTATAAATAGGAGGGAGGTTTCTATGGAAACCCATTAAAGGGAATCAGTTGTCATTATACGTCTTCTGTGTGAGCTCGAAAGAACAAGAAGGTATCTATCCATTTATGCATTTATCTATTTATTTATGAAGTCTCTGGGATATCAAGTATATCAGTATATCTTATTTCCATACTGTATATTGACATTAACCTCTGAAAATATTTTCATCCATCGTCCCTATGTATGAATGGGTGTTTTATAAACTGGGTGCTTTTGGAAAAAGTGTACTTTTTAGAAAATAAATTCTTATGTTTAAACACTCTCCCTCTGTAGTTTATGCAATTAGTTTAATAATTGTGAACATGCATCCATCACAAGAGAAGCCAGACTTTTTTGTCAGTTTTTGAGCAAACAAATTTAACCATTTTTATAATAAAAAGACTTTGTCTTGGTTAGGCTTACTGAAAAATTATCCTTTTATGTATCCAAATTACACCCAATTTAAAATGGCACCTTTTGCATGTTATTTGACATTTACAGTTTTATTAGAAATGACAGCAATAAAAAAATTATTATAATATGATTAAGATACTCTGATAATTTAATGTTGTAGAATAGAACAGAATAGAACAGAATAAAAAAAAAATAGAATAGACTAACAATATTTTGTTTAAATTTGATATTAACCTTAATCTTTGTTTTTGCTTTTTTTCATGCTCTTTGGTGGCAGAAGACTGTTGTCTAATACAATGGCTTTTCCTTTATATATATTGTTCACAGAATACATTTTCCAGTTTATTATTATTATTATTATTATTATTATTATTATTATTATTATTATTATTATTATTATTATTATTATTATTATTATGGTTGTTTATTTAGCCTACAATTAATTAATTAATTAATTCTATAATTATATAATGTATTAATTCAGTCAGTCAGTCAGTCATCAAGGAGGAATTTAATTGTTCACTCAGAAGTGACAGTAAAAACTTTAACATCATATTCATGCTGTAAAAAAACTATTCATCAAATAATCCTGAAAAAAAAAAAAGTTTCCACTAAAAAATTTTAAGCAGCAAAACAATTTACAAAACTGATTATAATAAGAAGAAATGTTTCTTGAACAGCAATTCAGCATATTAGAAGAATTTCTAAAGGGTCATGTGACACTGAAGACTGGAATAATGATGCTGAAAATTCAGCATAGCATGACTTATAAATTGCTTTAAATTTATTAATATAGAAAACAATTGTTTTAAAATGTAGTACAGTTTTGCATATATTTCAAAAACATGAAACCATCTTTGACTTTTGAAGGGTAGTGTATATATAGATTTTTTATGGTTTAGTATTGAAAGTCAGGGTCTGGAACAAGACTAAGACAACAAAATCTATAAATAAATGTCCTTTGAAAAGTAGAAGAACTACATTATGAAGGCATGGTAAAAAGTTTCTGGGAAAATTTTGATAACAAAAAGAAAAAGTTGGTATCTGTTATTTTTAATAAAAATCAGCCCCTGGAGGGGATGTACTGTAAAAGTGCCTGTAGATGAACACCCTCATATGTCTCTAGCCATTGATTTCCATGCTGGATTCTGGATGTTTGAACAGCCGCTGGGGACTCCAGTGACATTATGACATTTGTTGACTGATTGCTTGATAGTGTTTGTACTCCCCTGACTCAAAATACAGACTGTACAGTATGACTGGATACAAAGAGAACACTGAGAAAGGATACAATAGATAATATTGATAAGGGAGAGAAGAACACAATATATTTCCAATATGCCACATCCCCAGAACTCATGTAAGAACCTGTGTGTTGAGGGGGGCCCAGTTTCTGTCACATACAGTAAGTACATCTCATCCTTGTTGTAAGCTTGCATTTCATTCTGTGTTTGCGAGTGGCCCTGCAGGATTCCTCACACACTAATCGAGAGAACCAGATGAGAATTTAGTGTTTGTACTGAGTAAAGCAACACTGTTTCTCATGTTTCCAGAAACACCTGCTTTAAAGTTACATTTGAAATGGTCTGTGGTAATTAGTAAACAAAACAATGCACAGCAATGGTTTGGGAGCTCATTTTGAATCCACTGTATTAAGATGTGTTGAGTGGTACAATTCAGACTTTTCAGCTTACAGACAAACTTTGGGTGTCTTCTTTATTTCCCCCAATTATTTATCCTGACTCTAAATGAATGTGTTATACATTTGTTGCTGCTGAATTGTTTATATGTGATGGATAACGTAGTGCAGATTCTTCTGATAGACTAGAACTCTGCTGTGAGCTGGTTTCTAATAATGGTGTTCAGTTTAGCTCAGGAACCTCATGCTGGTATAATCGGGGTCACCTTGAGAGCTACATATCAGTTGTGTGTAAAAGCCTTTGCAGGTCTCAGTGCCTTTGATCATTTTAAACATACTCAAAAGAGATAATCAAAGAGACTAAATTATACCCATTTTTGTAAAACTGTAAACTCTCTACCCTTTCTAAGATCAATAATTAATATAGACCCCTATAAACAGTCAAAACGTGTCTGTGTGACATTTTGATGCTAGTTGGTGAGTGTTGTTGCATTATAGGTGTTACAAAGTCTCTAAACTAGATACTTTACCTTTTCCATGACTTTCTTTTTTATTCAGATGCACATATTAATTAATTTATTTCAGTAATTCAACTCAAATTGTGAAACTTGTGTATATTTAACTATTTAGTGAATTGTTGGCCTTCTGGATAATATGTTGCTTGCTAGGGGCTCCTTTTGCTTTAATCACTGCCTCAATTCGGCATGGCGTGGAGGTGATAAGTTTGTGCACTGCTGAGGTGGTATGGAAGCCCAGGTTTCTTTGACAGTAGCCATCAACTCATCTGCATTTTTTGGTCTCTTGTTTCTCATCTTCCTCTTGACAATAGCCCATAGATTCTCTCTGGGGTCCAGGTCTGGGGAGTTTTCTGGCCAGTCAAGCACACCAACACCATGGTCATTTAACTAACAGATCTATGAAGGAGTTGTGAACCGGTAAAAATTATCATTGCCTTGATTCTCCCAAATTTATGATGATTATTTCACTGAGTCTAGGGTTTTACTGAGACTGAGAGTTTTTTTCTTCTTCTTTTTTTTTCCAAACCACTTAAAGGGAACAGAAGATCTGCTTCAGTTCTCTCTTTTCTTTTGGGATCTACTTGGAAACGACAATAATAATAACGATTCTAGCAATTTCTTCTGTTCGTTATGGTTGGTGTTTTTCTGAAGGTTATGAAAGACATCATTTATAAAGTTTAAGTAAACTTCAGCTGCATATTTTTTGTCTTCTAGGATCATTACGAGTCATTTTCTGGTATTTAGACATTTTCTATGGAGTTTTCGGATTCCTTTTACAGCTTTTTTTCTTACCTCTTCCATCAAGATCTGTCATCATATGACAGATCTTGATGGAAGAGGTAAGAAAAAAAGCTGTAAAAGGAATCCGAAAACTCCATAGAAAATGTCTAAATACCAGAAAATGACTCGTAATGATCCTAGAAGACAAAACTACTTTTATAGTTTATATACCTACAGAATTTAGACACTTATGCCACACTTAAAATATGAAAATCATTGCATTACATTACAATATAACAAACCAAGTATACTTTTTAAACAAATATAGCACGATCATACTTTTCATGTAAAAAGTTTCACACAAAGAAAGTTTGTTAAAGGAATAAACTTGACTCCAGTCCATTAATTAATGTCTTGTGAAGTGAAAAGCTGTGTGTTTGTAAGAAACAAATTCATAATTAAGTCTATTTTAACTTTAAACCATTGCTTCTGGCCAAAATACCAATCCATAATTCATAATAATGCTTCTTCCAAAGAAAAAGTCCATCCCCTGTTGTCCTCTTACATCCAAATCAGTTTTCACTTGAAACCAGTGCTTTATCTTTGCATATTTCTCTACTTTTTCACTGGAGAACGCAATATTATAGTATTGTATTTTAGCCATAAGCAATGTGTTTCTTACAAACACACAGCTTTACACTTGACAAGACATTAATTGATTGACTGATGTCATGTGGATTATTTGTGAATTATAGTGATGTTTTTATCACCTGTTTGAACACTCGGTAACACTTTAGTATAGGGTCCAATTCACACTAATAAGTAGTTGCTTATTAGCATGTCTGTTATCAACATATTGGCTGTTTATTAGTGCTTATAAAGTACATATAATGCATGACATCCATAATCCTACCCAATACCCTAAACTCAACAACTACCTCATAAACTATTAATAAGCAGCAAATAAGGAGTTAATTGAGGCAAAGTCATAGTTAATGGTTAGTTAATAGTGAGAATTGGACCCTAAAATAAAGTGTGACACTCATTCTGACGGCACCCATTCACTGCAGAAGATCCATTGGTGAGCAAGTGTTATGTATGTTACAGTATGCATCTGTTCGAATGAAGAAACAAACTCATCTACATCTTGGATGGCCTGAGGGTAAGTACATTTACAGAATATTTTTGGGTGAACTATTCCTTTAAAGAACAATAGCATTTGAACTTTAGAGTAGAACATGGCAGTTTTTCATGTGATGAACTCCAACTCTGGTCATTTAGCTAGGACACTTGTTTTAGGATACCTGACTTCATACATCCACTACAAAGCTGAAAAGTTGAATGGTTGAAAGTCATTGCAAAAACGACGAAAAGCAATGCAATGAGTACATTTATTGAATCAAGTTTGCAGATGGCATTTGATCTGATAGTTTATCTAACGCAGTGATATTAATGCAGTACTTTTATTCAATTGGTTTGAAGAACTTATAGTGTAAAATGAATTCCGTTTCAAAGGCAATTTAAACACCCAATAAAGAATGGTTCTTCAATAAAATGGTTATTTGCTAAACCTATTTTTAATCCAGGCCTACGTACGCCGTACAGTTTCCTGAATGGCTATACACATACTGTATATAAACAGACATATTCAAAGGCTATTATAATAAAAATCAATGTATGAAGGCAATAGTAGCACAAACACTAAAAGCTCTTTTTTTTGAATGACACAGGCCATTAAATTCCTTTATATTGCTCAGAAACCTAGATAATGACATTTCTTTATGCTTTATGCTTCTTTAAAAAGTTAAACTTTAAGAGCCGTTTTCTTTGGCTTCGTCCAACATTTCAAGATTTTGTTCCAGATTGTGTATGAGCATCCAACTGTGATGTATTTCACACCATCTACTCTGTTTGACCCTTCCATCGATCAAAGACAATAACTTCCAACAATCACATGATAGCACAGGCTCTGTTTGCTCTTCACTCGATTGTGAATTTTTGCCTGCAGTACCATTCCAATAATACTGGGACAGTTCAATTAAGCATATGCCTGTGAAGTTTTAACTTTAAGGTGCAAACTGTTCAGAAGAACATTACGATCTTGCTTTTGTCAAACTGAGGAGGGACACTTGTGGTTATAGGTTCCCTGTTTGCTCTTCATTAAAAGTTTGTCGAGTCTTATGTAGTGGCTGTGATGTAATGAAAGGCTCACAGCAAGCACTGAGGTGGAAATCAGAAAGCGCAGACTCAACTGGTAACCAGGGCAACTGGAAATCAGGACTCTTTTTTTTTTTTTTTTTCAGACTTTTGCACAGTGTTCAATGTCCATGGAATACTAATAACGTTTATTCTGATTCGCTTGCCGCTGATTTTGCCAGACAACCCTGTCGAGAATAACACAGAAAATTATGCACAAGCAAATACACTGTACACATCATCAGCCAATCAAACTGACTATTTAAATGACAGACCTTTCATCCAAACAAGCGCGAAAACACAAACACCCAACCATTGCCAATCATCATTTCTGGCTAAGAGGATTGTCATTGAGAGAACCTCTGTGCTTGTTTTGGTGAATAATCCTGGCTGGGGAAGGGAAATGGAAGGATTAAAGGGTAATCAAGCCCATGATGGATCTGGGACTGTAGAGCTCTCTGCAGTGCTGTTATAATATGATGTCATCTATTATAACCTGTGCCATTTCGTCATCGGTCCTGTAGTCTCTGCAGGTGCGGTATAATGGAGCTTGCCCAAACACACACATTAGGAGCTGATAATGGTCGTAATAAATCCCAGCATGCAGACAGTGTTCTGTCAGAACTTGCTTGTCTCTGGGAATGTGCAGCTTACAGACCTGAAATTTTTGCATGATCGCTATCCTTCAGAAATCATTATAATATGCTGATTTGCTGTTTATGAAACATTTGTTATTATAAGCATATATATATATATATATATATATATATATATATATATATATATATATATATATATATATATATATTAGTACAGTAATTTCATAAAAGGCTGTCTCTTCTCTCCGCCCATCCATCTATCATCCATCCATCCATAGATAGGGCCTAAATAATGATTATCAAGGTTCTTTTGTGTGGACAGTCTGTTGTTGATATGAGCTATGATTTGGCAGCAGAGTCCCAAAATTAACCATTTGGCACACCAAGAAGTGGTAAGTAAATTGCCAGAAATATTTTTCTTTCTTTCTTTCAAGTGATTTCCAGGCACTTGTGCAGAGTGTGAACGTGTTTTAAAAGCTATTCAAGAACATCATGTTGACAGTTCTGCAAAAACTTGATATTGTACATTTCTTGGTTCATCCACTTAATTAACTTTGAATACCATTTATATCACTCTGGAAAGAAGTTGTTTAATTGTGCCTTATGAAAAAATTGTTGCCTTGTGAAATGGCCCTAATGAGCCTTATACTGGAATTGATTAAATACACCCATATGCTACAGAACCTCAGTCACTTTGGCATAATTGGTTGTAATTAAAGAATTAAGTAGAACAAATTTAGGCACCGAAGTGCTAATCATTGCTCAGAATTCATGTTAAATTTCTCTGGCCACCTTTCCTTCAGGAAAGGAAAGGTGGCACTACAGGACTAATATCTCATTACTACAACTAAAATTACTCAATTTTCAAGAATGTACAAATAAGGCTCCATTTATTTGTGCCTCCATTGAGCAATTGTACGTTTCTGTGGGGTTTAATAGAAGTTCTCAAGGTGTTTTTTTCTTTTTTTTTTCATTATCAGCAAAATGCTACAGATATATGGTGGATCATACAGTAATTTGTATTATTATTATTATAATTGAATTGTGTGCATGTAATCATATACTTTTTCCAAGTAAAATTTATTATTTTAGTAACTAATAATTTTCAGGTGTAATAAAAAAAGCAAGAACAAAAAAAACTGTACTCTGGAAATATACAAACTTTTAAAGTATGACAAATAAAATAAAATAAAATACAAATAAAAAAGCACAAGCTAATGGGTCAGGCAATAGTAAAGTGAGGGTGGTGTAATGGTGTGGGCTGCTATTGTTAATGATGAGCTGGACCTTTTCAGGTTGCAGATGGACTGAAAATGAACTCCCCAAACTACTACCAGTTTCTGGAAGATATATTCTTCAAACAGTGGTACAAGAAGTAGTCAGCAGCATTCAAGAAGGCTATGATCTTTATGCATGACAATGCTCCATCACATGCAGTCATGTTTGGCTTGCCAGAAAAGGCTTTTTAGATGCTAGAATAATGGCCTGCCATCCTTGTTCATCTGATTTCAACCCAAATGGAAACTTAAGGGCCCTTCTCAAACATGATAATTACAGTGATTGAAAACACAAATAATTGAAAAGAAGGATGGCTGTACTGGCCACTGAATACTTTGAAATGACATTTTGCTGTTGTTGTTGTTGGTTTAAACATTCTTGAATTACAAAGATAAATGAAAAAAATACTAATAAGTATGTATACACATATTTTATACATTATATATTATTTTACACTATTACATATATAATAGTTCATGTTCTTAGAATTAAAACAACAACAAAACATTGTATATAAGGTTATAAGAATTTTGACGAGTCGGCTCCCTCCCCCCTAAATATCAGCACCAAGTAGCTCTTCTGATTGGCTGAAATTCTCTAATCTCTAAACAGTCCCGCCCACTACCCCTACAGATGCACAAATCACTTTTGAACCAAATATCTCGGTGCAAAAGGGAGAGCGCGAAACTTGTCACTTGAAAGCGAAAAACAGTGTTTGAGATACATCGCAGCAGATTCAAGCAGATGTAGTTATGTACTTTGTGTTTGTGTTAGAAAAATATACAAGACATTTCTGAGAAAACATTCTACAAGTGTGCAACTCTCATTTGATGAATTCACGTATTGATTTGCGGATGTTCAACATTTCTCCACGACTTCACATTTCTTGATGCGGGTGTGTAAATGCGTTTTGCACCACATTCACTGCAGCAATTGTTTCAAAAATGTGAGCGTACGAGTTTCTAAATGTGTGATTTGTAGAATAGGATTTGTGCACCTGCAATGAAGAATCTGAGAAGGTGTAACTGTTGTGTTGTGTTTGTGGGAGAGAAAAAAAGTCTACAGGTTTGCAAACTCTTAAAACATTTCTCTCTGTGACTTCAAATTTACTGATACACATGTGTGGCTTTTCTTTACAACTACAAATCGCACTGCCACAGGTGTTCAGGTGTTTTGAATCAAAAATAACTTCATACTCCATCCCTTAATCACCGCCTGTGCTGAAATCCTCCCACCACGGAATTTATACTTAATTGTGGTCATTGTTACATGAATTGTTCAGATTCATTTGATTTCAATTTGCGACCTTAAATTTTTAATTCAGATTGCAAGTCTATATCCTGTTTGTAACAGTTCAAATTCGAGAATTTAATTGTATTTAGAAAATATTAAATTTGGAATTAGTTGCACAGCCCAGTATGACGTCACAAAAATGAATTGACAAAATATCCACATTATTGCATCACATCTGGTTAGGACACGCTGTTATACAACATAAAAAAAATAATAATAATAAACGTCCCAAGGTTACGCATGTAACCCTAGTTCCTTGAGGGAACGAGACGCTGCGTCGATATCGCTTTGGGGAACGTCCCTGACGAGACCGGCTCTGAACATCGTGTGCAAACTGTCCAATGGACGGGCGTGACGTCACGGAGCGGGGTGACGTAGCGACCAGGAAGCTATATAAGCACGTGCCGTGCAGCTGGCTTCAGCTTCGAGTAGGGAAGCAAGCGCCGGCAGGGGTGCCGGGAGTATGGCCCTGCGACGCAGCGTCTCGTTCCCTCAAGGAACTAGGGTTACATGCGTAACCTTGGGACGTTCCTTTTCGGGAACTCGAGCTGCGTCGATATCGCTTTGGGGAACGAGGTGCCCACGCTGCCAGACTACCAAATCCCTGCCTAGTGTGTATCCGGAGAGCACAGCTTAGGACAAGAGAACAGAAGAGCCCGGAGTGGCTCGCATATCAAGATCGTAGAATCTGACAAATGTAGAGGGCGTGGACCACCCCGCAGCGTTGCAGATGTCCAAGAGGGACACACCTGCTGAGAAGGCCTTGGAGGCCGCCATACCCCGAGTAGAGTGAGCCTTGGCCCCCAAAGGGGGGGGAAGACCAGAGGACTCATAGGACTCGTTGATAGCCTCGACTATCCAACGACTAAGGGTCTGCTTGGTGGCAGGAGAACCCTTATTAGTAGGACCGTAGCATACAAGCAATTGGTCGGACTTTCTCCACAGGGCAGCTCTGTGGACGTATGCGTCGAGTGCTCGCACTGGACACATACAATTTAGCTTCTCTTGGTCTGGCTCCCGAAAGGGAGGAGGACAGAAGGCCTGCAGTACGATAGGCTGTGGTGTAACAGAGGGAACCTTTGGAACATAACCCGCTCGAGGGTATAAGAATGCTTTGGCCATACCAGGGGCAAAGTCTAAATAAGCAGGGGCCACCGAAAGGGCCTGGAGATCTCCAACTCGTTTCAGCGAGGTGATTGCCAGTAGCAGGGCAGTTTTCAGTGTCAGATGTCTATCTGAGATATCTTGAATTGGCTCGAATGGAGCTTTACAAAGAGCCTCTAGAACCACAACCAAATCCCATGGGGGAATACGGGACCGTACTGGAGGTCTCAGCCTCAATGCACCTCGGAGGAAACGTGTAACTAGGGGGTGTCTACCCACTGACTGATCATTGAAAGGGACATGGAAAGCAGCTATGGCCGCCACGTACACCTTTAAGGTGGAGTGGGATAACCCCGCAGAGAGCCTAGCTTGTAAAAACTCCAGAACTGTACCAACTGGGCAGTTAACAGGGTCAAGATGGCGATCTCTGCACCATGAAGTAAAGAATGACCACTTCAGGGCGTACAGTTTCCTCGTAGAGGGAGCTCTGGACTGGAGGAGGGTCTCAACAACCTCGGTTGAGAGACCAGCTGCTAACAGTTGTGCCCCCTCAGGGGCCACACCCACAGCTTGAACACCTCCGGGCGAGGGTGGATTATCGTGCCCTGCGCTTGTGAGAGTAGGTCTTTCCTGATCGGTATCTCCCACGGAGAGCCGTCGAGGAGCGAGACTAGATCTGAGAACCATATTCGGCCCGGCCAGAACGGGGCTACTAACAACAGACGGACCCCGTCCTGGCGTACTCTCGCCAGAACTCCCGGGAGCAGAGCGGTAGGGGGAAAAGCGTACAGACGAAGCCTCGGCCAGGTCTGTACCATAGCGTCCAGTCCCAGAGGAGCTGGATGAACTAGAGAGAACCAGAGGGGACATTGCGATGTCTCTTGAGTCGCAAAGAGGTCCACCTGAGCTTTGCCAAACACTCTCCATATCTGCTTCACCACCTCGGGGTGAAGCATCCATTCCCCGGGCCTCGGCCCCTGCCTCGACAGTATGTCTGCTCCCACATTCAATCTCCCAGGAATATACACTGCTCTGATCGAGAGGAGTTTGCCCTGGGACCAGAGAAGGATCTGGTATGCCAGCTTGTACAAGGGGCGTGAGCGCAGACCCCCCTGGTGATTGATATAAGAGACCACTGATGTGTTGTCGGTGCGCACCAACACATGGTGACCTCTCAGGTCTGGGAGGAAATATTTTAATGCTCGATAGACTGCTAACATCTCTAGGCAATTGATGTGCCACGTCAGGTGGCGACCACTCCACAGACCGCGGGCAGGGTGGCCACTCATGACCGCACCCCAACCGGTGAGGGACGCGTCTGTCGCTAGCGTTACACGGCGACGAAGAGCTCCCAGCACCGGGCCCTGATTCAAGAACCAAGGTTTCTTCCACATGTCTAAGGCACGAAGGCATCGCCGCGTGACCTTGATAACTCGAAGTGGATTTCCCCTCGGGGAAAAGCCCTTGGACTTGAGCCACCACTGTAGGGGTCTCATGTGCAGCAGGCCAAAAGGTATCACGTTGGACGCAGCTGCCATGAGCCCTAACAATCTCTGGAATTGTTTGACAGTGAGTGACTGGCCTTCTTTGACTCTCTCGACTGATGTGAGGATCGACTCGATCCGAGCAGGAGACATACGTGCCTGCATCGTGGTCGAATCCCACACTACGCCTAGATAGGTGGTTCTCTGAACTGGAGAAAGTACACTCTTCTTGGCATTTAGTCTCAAACCCAGCTCCCCCATGTGTGCGAGAACGACATCTCGATGTCGAACCGCCATCTGCTCTGATCGAGCTAAGATCAACCAATCGTCGATATAATTCAGAATGCGGATGCCCTGCATACGGAGGGATACCAGAGCCGCATCTACACATTTCGTGAACGTGCGGGGTGAGAGTGCAAGGCCGAAGGGAAGTACTCGATATTGATAAGCTTTGCCCCCGAAAGCGAACCTCAGATACTTCCTGTGTTGTGGAAGGATGGATATGTGGAAGTATGCGTCTTTGAGATCTATGGTGACAAACCAGTCCTCGGATCTGATTTGAGCTACAACCTGCTTGACAGTGAGCATTTTGAACTTCAGTGACATAACTGAGCGGTTCAGGTGACGTAAGTCTATGATCGGACGCAACCCCCCATCCTTCTTTGGAACTATGAAATACCGGCTGTAAAATCCGGATTCCCTGTCTAGAGGAGGGACCACCTCGATGGCCTCCTTCCTTAATAGGGTATTCACTTCTTGTTCCATAACCAGAGCCTGCTGGGGGCCGACCACAGTCGGTGTAACCCCGTTGAACTTCGGTGGTGGACGACCGAACTGAATGCAATAGCCTTTTTCTATTGTACGCAGGACCCAACGAGATACATTTGGCAGTAGCTTCCACGCTGCTAAATAATCTACTAAGGGAATCAGTCTCTCGAGACTGACCTCTGGTGTAAGAGGCCCCCGAAGGGGCGGCGAGCCTCCTAGCTCCGCTGCGCTCACGGGCGGAAATAACTGGGAGTAGTGCTCGCGGGAGGCCGCTGCGCCCTGAAGCTCTGGCAGGGTTGGCAGACCGACCTCCTGAGGGCACTGAGGTGAGGCGGGCACCGTATACTGAGGTGGACCGCGCTCTACCCCAGTAGGGGCTACCCTCTGGACCCTGATGTCAGGATCGTTTCGTCGAGGACTTCCGGGCCTCGATAACTGTTCTTAAATCGGGCTTTTTAGCTCTGGAAGTCCCCGACTCAGGGCGTCGCTGAGGCCCTCGGTCCCGACGTGGGGGAACACGAGCGGCGACACTCTGTTTCTGCGCTTCCCGGTATGAGGAGCCGGTATGTGGCGTGGTGATCTCCCGCCCAGATGCACCACGAGAGCGACGAGGGAGGAAATTCTGGAACGCCGCCGCCTGTTTGCGTGCCTCCTGGAACCTGTCGACGACAGTGTTGACTGTGTCGCCAAACAGGCCCGAGGCTTGAAGCGGGGCGTCCAGGAGGCAGACCCTGTCTCTTTCTTTTATCTCTGACAGGGTCAGCCACAAATGCCTCTCCGCGGCCACTAAGGCTGCCATAGACCGCCCAATCGCGCGAGCGGTCTCTTTAGTGGCGCGGAGGGAGAGATCAGCGGTCTTTCTAAGCTCTTCAATATCATCAGACTTAATCCCCTCTCCCTCATCGATATCTCCCAGCAGGTCGGCCTGATAAGCTTGAAGGACTGCCATGGTGTGAAGGCAAGCCCCAGCCTGACCTGCTGCCACATAACCTTTGCCCACAAGCGATGATGTAACTCGCAGCGGCTTAGTGGGCAATGCCGGAGCCTTTAAGGACGATGCCGAGCCGGGTGACAGATAGCCCGCGAGCGTCTGTTCAACCCGTGGCAACGTCCTATAACCCCGCTCTCCCAGCCCCATCACGTTGCCATAATATAGTGAATCGGGGCCAAAGAGGCGGGTCGAATATGGGTGTTTCCACGATCTCGCTAACTCATCATGGAGATCGGGAAAAAACGGTAGACTCCGGCGTGGAGGTGGTTGCCTCGGCCGCAGAAAGCGTTCATCTAGCTTGCTTTTCTGCGGCTCAGTGTGTTTTTCTGCAGGCCATTCGATTTTTAATCTATCAACTGCGCGTGTAACCACCTCCAAAAGCTCCTCATACTGGGGCGATAGGGGTGGCGAATCCCCAGCAACAGTCTCCACGTCAACCTCCTCGGAGGAAGAGAGGCGGAGAGCTGATCCCTCACCCTGGGGGGAAGAAACCGACGAGCGTGCTTCCGAACCCAGGGTTTGGGCGCCTGATCTGGCAGATGAGGAAGGAGATAAGGACTGGCCCGTCTCCATTCCCTCTGACAGATCCACCTGCGAACCCCACGAGTGCAGCAGCCGCTCTGCCTCGGCAGAAGCGGGGCCAGCACCGCGAGGAACGCTGGTGAAGGCTCCCTCCTCGAAGAGAGCCCTCCGGGATCGAAGCGCCCGCATTGGCAATCGCTCGCAATGCGGACAGTCGGCCCCCTCGAGAGCCGACTCAGCGTGCTTCGATCCCAGGCAAGCCACGCACAAATTGTGTGTATCCCCGCTCGTGATGTAGCGAGGGCAGGGAGGAACACACAATCTGTAACGAGGCTTGGAATCGCCCTTTAAATACTTGGTCTTTTGCTTTGCTTTTGGCATTATTGAGCTGTATTAGCGATCTTTTAATGGCTAAGGAGACAGACAACAATAAATAGGACCAACGGGACAGACTTTTTAACATGCACACACAGAGCGCTTGCTGACAGAGCGAAGCTGAAGCCAGCTGCACGGCACGTGCTTATATAGCTTCCTGGTCGCTACGTCACCCCGCTCCGTGACGTCACGCCCGTCCATTGGACAGTTTGCACACGATGTTCAGAGCCGGTCTCGTCAGGGACGTTCCCCAAAGCGATATCGACGCAGCTCGAGTTCCCGAAAAGGAACTAAAGTTTTTCAGTTGTGCTGGCTAATCTACAAAGATGACAAATGTCTAATTCAGAGCCTATGCAATCATAAAAAGAACAGATTTTCTTTTCTCCAATCTGTTTATACATTATACAGTATAAGCAATGTTTATTAATATTAGCCTTTCATTTTCTATTATAAAAGTATTCTGCTGGTTTGGGTCTTTATTGATTTTGATGTAAATCTCTATGAAGTCTAGACTGATTTTTGTGCTCATTCGTTTTAATAACGCCTCCATTCACCAGTGCAAACATCTGTTTATGATTTGCCATATTGTTCATAGTCAATACCTATATTTATGATTAAATCTGCCCTATGCATTTTTGCCTAATCTCTTTCTTTCTGTAATTCAAGGTTCCAGCAGGATTTAAATGCCTCAGAATGCCATTTATTATTTATTTATATTTCTGCAAATTACGGCATTGTCTCAGGTATACGCTCATAACAGCATGGCATTTTTCTTGGTGAATCTAATGTCATTTGCCCCAAAACAGGCCGCGGTGTGTTAAAAACAGAAAAGGCTGTGCTCTTGAATCATCGGTTTCAAAGGGTTTAAATCCTCAGAGAAATTTTACCATCAAGTGGGATTACTTCTGGAGCCAGGAATGAGGGAATCTATAAAGATTTAAGCTCTTTGGAGTGGAAGTATGGCTCTGTTTTTGCAGGGTGCAGGTCAATAATGTCGCTCAAAAAAAAGACTGAGGGCACGTCATTCGAGAAAGAACCCATGACAATATTCATGCTTGCTATTTTTAAACACAGACGTTTTTTAATGCACAATTTAAATAATAATATCAGACTTTTGTTCCTGTTTTGTTGATTTCTCCCCATGTGCTCTCTATTATAGATAATAGGTCAAAAACATTTCTTGAAACTTGGCTTTTTGAACTTACATGGCTACAACTTAATATTGCACTAAACTAATTGCTGCGCTGAACAGTTTGCTTAAGACAGCACAAAAATAAACCGATAAAATGTGGGCTAAAACAGAAATGATTTACTGAATATAATGAGTTTCATGAGACCCGAATTTCCCAAAGCAATACAAAAAGCAGCACAAAAATACGCCTGCGGTCTGAAACCCAGATTCTATTTACAATTTAGATTGTACTTTTTTTTTTCTTTTTTTTCAATGGCACTTTTTTTAACCCTTATGCTGTGTTTCAGTCATTTTGACCCCTGAGAGGAATTACTTTTTCTTGATAATGGTAGTTAATGTTATTGTATTGGACTAAAACCTACAGACGTTCTTCACTAAGGGTATAACAAGTTCCCCATTGTGATCATTTTTGTACTATTTTGTGATGTACAAAAAAATTGCTTTTAAATGTCATCAATTTGTCTATCAGCAAGTTTGCATTATTATTATTAGTATTATTATTGGAACTGCTTTATTTTAGACCTCATCAGACTGAGCCTTTTTGAGTGAATATTGCCAAAATTATCCACAAATAATGCTTTTCATCACTCAAAAACTGAGGTGTGTGAGCTCAGATCAGTGAGGCAAACGGTCAATCTGTTCCATGAAGAAATACAAAAACTGTGCTAACTGAAAGAAAACAAGTTGACAAAAAGACTGAATCCAAGATTTTGTGATAATATAGTATAATGAGAGATTTACAAGCAATTTTTAAAAGGCTGGTATTTTTTGACCAGGAACACCATAAAAGGTAAAGGATTTTCAGCATAGCACAAGGGTTAAATGTGTTTTATTCATGCAGTATTTTGCATAAAGATAATCATATATTGCCATGTATATTTTATACCATGTTTCCACTTATCAAAAATGTATCCTACACTTCCATGTTCAAATGCTACAGACATTTTAACAGTCATCTAGAGAAGCACAAGTGAGGATTAGACAGTAGACAGATTGTAAGACCTTTCCTGCGGGCACATAGATCATTCAGCAGACATTGCATGAGTACTGAGTTAGAACAAAAGCAAGTAAGGATTGAGATGAGAGTAGCTTGTAGATAGTGTGCAGTAAATCACACTGGAATGACTCCATTAGGCTTGCAGGTCTAGATGTGTTAGTAAATATGCTCCACTGGAAGTCACAGTAATGGCACAAAGGCCAGGAAAATAAACCGAGGTCAGAATTTTTATTTTTTTCAATTTGCATATGTGAGGGTGTTATAAAATCTTGAAGCTTTTATGTATCATTTTGTCTCTTCAACATCAAAAAAAAAAAAAAAAAACTAATATATAAAAGGCAGACAGTTTAACAGAATGCATGTGTGGTATAATTACTGGTGCTACATGAGAAATGTTTCTCATTCTTAGTAACACAATTTCATCTCAGCTGAAGGCCACAGAAATATTCTACAGTTGGAGGAGATGTTTAATATTTATAGTGGCACTATAGGTCTCCAGAGGCCACATGCGCTAGGCAGAAAAAAACCCTACCTTGAGCTCATCCTTTGAGAAATGGCTCTCTCTTGTACCCATAAATTTTCCCCATCCTTCAATTCAATACAGAAAGGCCAGGAGGAGATCACATACATCACGTAAATGTGAGGATGAGCATTAATGCTTATGAAGTGATGTGTTCTGTGCACAACATATTGCTGTAATTTAGTTTTGGTGACACAACATTAGTGATATTTCGGTAAACTTTGGACCAGGATTGATCAAATGTCAGTAAGATTTTTTTTTTTTTTTTTTTTTTAAATGAAATTATATTTCTTCAGCAATTATGGATTAAACTGATCAAAATGTCAGTAAAGACATTTATGATGTTACAAAAGCGTCTCAGTTTTTAAATCTTCATTTTAGAATGATTTCTGAATGATCGTGTGACATTGAAGACTGGAGTAATGATGCTGAAAATTCAGCTTTGCATCACAGGAATAAATGACATTTTAAAATATATTAATATAGAAAGCAGTCATTGTATATGTTAATATTTCACAATATTACAGTTTTGAATAAATGTAGTCTTGGTGAGCATAATAACCTTAATAGAATCAATCAATCAATACATATATACTACTACATTTATATCTGCAAAACAATAAGTACTTATTACTTACAGAGAGAAGTAAATTCTGGTGTCTGCATTGCTTCATTTTTTTCTTTATAGCATCTTTTTGCACCTTTTTAAAATAATCTGTCCCCATTCCTTTCTATTGTTGTTTTAAAATCCATGTCAGATCAGTCCAGCCTTGCACAGCACGTACAATCAAATTAAATTTTAGCTGATCACTTTAAATGTCATTCGTAATTAGGGTTTCATAATTAGTGTCATAATAAAATCAGATCAGTGTCAAATATTAACACTTCTGTTTACTGGGACCAAACTCAGTTATCAATCTATTTTAAATATAACAACATAAACAATAGCTTACAAAGTAAACTTACTTTACTACAGTAAGGAAAAAAAAAAAATGTTGTATATTTCACTGTTCAAATAAACCTACCACTAAAATTATAGCCTGATCATTTCTTTGTCAGTGGGCAAACGTACAAAATCAGCAGGGGATCAAATAATTGTTATCCATACTGTATAAAACAGTGAATAATAATCAATAAAATATTTATCAAGAAAAAGTAACCACAATAGGAGTAGCAGGAGTAGCATGGCTCTTTCGGCTGGAAAGGCTCATCCTCTGGACTTCCCGGCGCTGGTGGTCCAGCACATTAATTAATTCTGTGGCCACCAAGCAAGCCCTCATTTAATGACTGGAACTTATGTAATTACAATAGGGGTACAAGACCTTGGCAAGGTCACTATCAGTTTCTGATGACATTTTATTCTGTCAGTGTGGAATTTAAAAAGAATCAGACCATCTACTTTTCACCTCCACCTCCTTTCTTTCTTCAGCAAAATGGATAGCAATGCTTGCTTATTAATTTCACCATTCTGGTTGGATGCACATTGAGTTCTGATCCATACGCTTTGCAATGATTTTACGAAAATAATCTCTCATTATCTGCTTTGTGTGGGTGACATAGTGAATATGTGTCCGTAAAAGTGCTTTACAGTGAGTTGCAACAAAGAGAAATCAATCAAATGTCTGCTTCATGAATGCTAGAGAACCCTTGTCCATATATTAAGACTGCTTTTGAAAAGCCATTCATTTTCCCTCTTTGCACTGTAATGGCTATAGTGGAGTTAATCAGGGATTTCCATAGTGCATATGGAGTGGGCAATGTTGTTTTGTTTTATTTATTTGAGTGGAAACACCGATTTGTGGCTGTGGTTGGATTTGCTTCCAGGGGAGAAAAAGCTCCATTTGAGAGCTGGCATGTGGCAGGAACTCAGTGGGACTTATGTTGTCAGTTTGAGTACCAAATGCATTTCTCTGCTCATCAGATCAACCGCATCTTGCTTACACCAAGAAAAGACGTTTACCAAGTTCATCATGGGAAGCAACTGTATGTCTATCTTCACCTGATTTATATCCCACTCCAGATGAAACCAGAAGTTTAGATGCGTGTCAGCTGTTGTGGATTTTTCTGTGCTATAACACCAAACAGTCAGAGCTTGCGAATGTACGGCTGCTCCTTGTGAGGATACATTATATTTTATTGGTTGATAATGTCAAGCTCTTCCACACAGAAAAAAAGCCCCTCTATGCACATTATTTGCTTCTTCTTGTGTCCTTATAGATTATCCAGAATATTAAATATACAAGGCCAAACAACACATTGAAGATTTTAGTGCATCTGTTTTCCAAAAATGTCTTGAGATTTGCAGAGGACTGCAGGCAGGAGAATGTGTGTGGGTTTTTTTTCCGGCTTTTATTCTTGATTTCTGTGTTTGAGAATAATACAGAAATGAGCACTGCACTTTTGGGGTCTTTAAATAATACACATGAAGCAGCATTTAGCCTTAGCACATACGTCCAATACAAATTAACACTTGCTTTACAATGAGGTTTCTTTGTTTATTTACGCAGAACCATTCATTTATTAATAAATTAATTTATAAATGATTACAAATTCTTATTTGATTGACACATTTAAAAAAATGTATGAATGTACAAATTAACCTAATAAATGCTATTAAAGTACTATTTGTTGTTTACTTATTTAAGCTTGCATTAAATAAAATGCATAGACAGTTTAACATTTAAAACTTTATTGAAAACTCTTGACAATTTTTTTTATGTCATGATGCTTTATGACACCCCAAATACCCCCCTTACACACACACTTTATTTTTCTTGCAATTCAATCATCATTCGTTAAACACGTAATGGAAAAAGTTACTTTCAAAAGCAGAAGTTAAATTCCAGTGCTGTGTGACTGCTTTTGTTTGCATTCATCTGCCATCTGAGTGATTATGAGATTCTCTAGAGAACATTTGGTCTTCGATCTTACCGCATGAGGAATTCCTTACTGGCCATTTCTGCTTGGCAATATTTAATAGCTCCAAGCTTCCTTTGATCCTGAAAATTGTCTCTGTTGAGCGTACCTACTGAAAGACACTAAATCCACAGCATTCTGGACACCTAATCGATATAATTTCAAGGACTTTTGTGAAGGCCTGCCCAATCTAACTGTAAGTAAAATTAATGAATAATAATTCAGCAAAAATAAAATGATACAAACCTGACAATCTTTATTTATTACCTGGAGATTCATTGAAAAACACACATTAACCATATACCCTATTTTTAAAAGTGTGTGTTTATTTTCTTTACGTTTCATCAGTCAAAACATTTCTGCTTTATATTCAGCTCAGCTAACGTTACACCAGATGTTGGTTTGCCTACAGTCATATCTGGATGCTTTTGACAAAGCCACTAGAAGGCATGCGTGCAACTTATAGCCAAAAAAGGGTAACGGCTAATGCTAATACTTCCGCTTTGACAATACATGGGAGTCAGAAGTGGATGTCAATGTTGTAGAGGCTTCACTATGCTGAATAAACAGCATTTTAGAGGAAATGTATAATTAATGAATCAACAGCCTATTGGGTAATCTTCAACTTGTTTTACACTAAATAATACTTTAGGATTTAACTATTTTAAGAGTAAACACACACAAAAAAAGATGTTTTATGAAGGAAGTCATTAGAAACATGTTAAATATGCCAAGTAAAATGTGGGGTTACAATCTGATGAAATAATGCTCCATATGCAAAGCTACTCAAAGAAAATCTTCAATATTAGCATGCAGCCCATTATAATTTCCTGCTGTGTTGTTTGTGTACTTTTATATAAAAAAAGATTCATTTTTTCCTTGTTTGTTACCATAGGTTACCTTATGCGTACCTGATTGCATAAATTAGTCATCATCCCGTTATGGTTTGAAGATGTGCCCACACAAAGCAAAACGCATGCTGTTTGTCATTTCTATTGCAACACAACATGAATATTATATGCAGCCTATTTGACAATGTCACAGTGAAAGTCACTTTGTACTGTGTTATATTCACAAAAAGGGGGAAAAAATATCGTATCAACCTCCTATCTTTGGAAAACCCTGAAATTACTTGTTTGTGATGAGTTCAGTAGCGTTGAGTGGAAACAACCTCTACTTTGCATGTTTTCTATTTCAATTTCTCACAAGGGTTAAGGGGCGTTATGATCACATCAGCATCGGCAGAGCAAAATAACTGTGCTGATCAGTGAATGTGATTATAGCGTATTGAAATATGTAATCTCTGGGTGAGTTCTGTTTACATTCTGGAACAGAGCTCTTTGCTGGCTTACAAGTTCTTTTGTGACCTTAGTTTGAATATAATTATGGCTGTATTTATTTTATCAACAATACATTAAATAATAACACCAATAATATTGTGAAATGCTATAAAATTGAACATAACTGTTTGCTATTTGAATACATTTTCAAAATGTGATTTATTCCTTAGATGATCAAATGATCCATCAGAAATCATTCTAATATGCTTAGATATAAATATCTAATTTATTTATGCATTTATGTACAAAGCACTACAGTAGATTGGTTTATTCAGAATACTCAAACATATCTGTACTTTTGAATTTGTTCAGCTCAGAATTTTTTACAGAATTATTAGTGAATGAGACTTAATTTCCCTCCTGGAATTAGAGTTGACTGTTGTTTCATTATGGCTCAATGGCACTTGTGTGAAACAAAGACCGACGCTGTGCATAAAAATATCAATACCTCTGCATGTTTGTGAAGGGTTCAGATTGTAAAACAAGCAAATAAGGGGTTTAATGTGTAATCAAACACCGGTTATGCTGTCTGATTTTGACAGGGTCTCTCCTCACTATTCTTAAATGGTCAATTAGAAACACTAGACAGATGTCAATAGTGCCTCAGAATGTGTTGATTAGCACAGCAATACAAGTGAGGCTCTAGCAGAGTTCTGTTTTTAGTGAAGATCGTGAAGTGGAAGTGTGTAGTAACATTTGAATGTGTTGTAAGGCAAGGGTATTTAGAGGGTATAGCAGTTTCTGCATTGAATATAATTGAAGGAATTATGAAGAAAAGGTTTTTGTTAATGTCGTCAACCTATACAAATCAGAAACTGAGAACAAGTTCAATCTTTTTATAATCTATTCGTTTTTCATTTCACTGACATGATCGATTAATGACATCAGAAATTAATACACCATATTATTGCTATTGAACTCATTTGCATATCAAACTGCAATAAATGATAAAATGACATGTTTAATTATTTATTGACTATATGTTATATACTGCATTTTTGTCAGCTACTAAAGAAATTCATGTAAAATCTTAATTATCAATATTATGGATAAAAGTCTCATATTTTACCGGGAAGCAATGTTTCAAAATTAAAAATGTCTTGATTTTATTTATTTTTTTTTTGTCTTTTTTTATTACAAACATTAAGCTTTATATTTCTTAGAAAGTGAATTGAACGTGTGGAGTCGTATGGATTACTTGTGGATTATTCTGACGTTTAGAGTTTTATACTGATAGCACCCATTCACTGCATTGCACTGTTTCCTTTCTAAACCTTTTTTTCTAAATAGCCATTGATGAAGAGTCCAAACATGAAATAATACAGCGATAAACTATAAACTAATATTTTACAATTATAGATTGTTTGTCACACTGTATCCTTTTTAATGTTTGTTCTAGTTGTTCACTTTAGGGAAGCAAAAGGTTTCACAAATCCTGAGCAGTGGCTCAATTTCTAGCAAATTGACTATAAAACAGCTTTATGTCCTTATTGATTAGCTAAACACTTGCTAATGGAAAGTGGACCACATGGTCACTTAGACATACTGTATACTGTAATAAACTCTCTGAAATGGTTACAGAGAAAAAAAAAAGTAATACATTGAATTAAATGAGGAATTTAAAGTAGAAAGACTGAAATTCGTACTTGTTTCATTTGCAATATCTATTTGTATTTATTTATTTTATAACAGTGTGCGATCTTGTTTTTATTTTGCTGGCACAGAACATATTTTTTTATCCTAATTTAACCCCTTATCTAAAAGGAAAAAAAGTGAGAGTAAGGATGATCTTAAATTAAAATTGCTGTAGCTGTTGAAATAAAACAAACTATATTCAAAAAATATTGCAAATTGCATCAGCTGGTAATTAGGACGTGTTGCTTCCTTTATTGTATTTCACACCACACGTTATCAGTGTTCACAACATCAGTGATGAAACTCTCACAGCAATTTGCAAGTCTTATGGCTTCTCTTTTTTTTTCCCCTTAAAAATGGCAGTTCTGCCATCATTAGTCACCCTCATATCATACTAAACTTGTATTTGTTGGTGGCAAACAAAATAAGATAAAAAAAGTCCCTTTGTAAGTTTTGTTTGGATTCCAACATTCTTCAAAAAATCTTATTTCAAAATGGTGTTAATAACAACAAAATCCAAGAATAAGTCCTACTACACATTCGGTGATTAATGCTTTAAGGATATTAAGACACTGCTTACAGCAATTATGACTTTTTGTAACAGATGATGTGGTTTGAAATTCAAAATAATTCAATCATCTCAAATCTCTATTTATGTCATATTCTTCACTAACCTTGTTGTTGCACTGCTTCTTGGCTTCTTTTGTAAATCAGACCAGAGCACCTTAGTTACCTCTTTGCTCCAACCTTGATGACATTTGGACATTTGCCAAGCCGACACATTATATTAATGCTGCAATTTCAATCACTACAAATTGTGGAAGAGAATTAGAAGCAGTAAGTGAAGTCATTATTTTGTACACTGCATTCAGAGTCTCCATTAAGTCCATCACTTTAAATTGCTGAATGCAAATTTAGCCCGAAGCAAATGATTGTACAATTCAACCAAGCGAGGCATTGCGAATCCTAATGCTCTTCTTGTCTTGTAGCCTCACAAAAAGCATGCATTCAGATTTCTTCAATAGGTGACAAGCCGTTTTACCGAGCAGATGAGCTTTGCTAATGAGCTAATGCTATCTGGTTTGAGAAATGTATAATGAGACCTGGCTGCATGCAATTCAAGGTGCAATAAAGTAGGCCATTGTGAAAGAGGCATTTCACTGCTTTTAATGGGGCTTTTCTGGAACATTCCTCCTGCCCTAAAGTTCTTATTAGCTTAATGTTGTGATGGACCTCTTCAGGATAAAGATCTGGTTTGCTCATTATTCTATAACTCAATCTAGTAGAATTAACAAGATTACTCGGCTGGGATCTGTCGCCAATAACATAAATCTCGGATCATATTTTCGACTCATTATTCAAATAAAACCCTCTTTTCCAAACCAAAGCAGTTAGTTTTACAAAGCTTTTCAAAGCAGTGGAACATTTCTTCCCTGGAGAATGATTTTAGAAGATAGCGAACAAGTTGTCAGTGCGATTTGGACCTCAGTTCTGATATGAACATCATTTGCCCTCACTTGCTTCAAATGTGATGTCATCTGGAGAGGCAGAATAAACTAACATGATTGTTCACTGAATGTTCCAGTGATCATGGCAGCAGTGATGCATCAAATAGAGCAGGGCAAATAGGGCATTTATCCAGACAAAATTTTGATGGATGGACAGACAGATAATAGATAGATAGATAGATAGATAGATAGATAGATAGATAGATAGATAGATAGATAGATAGATAGATTTATTTAATTCAGCTAAACACATTAATTGAAAGTTTACCTAAAAGTTCACTTAACTTAATATATTATGTTGATTGGACATGCACAAAAGTTTGTACAACTAACGGACCTTTAAGTTGAGCAAACTCAAAAATCTGCTGAAGTTTGTTGCCTTAAAATTTTAAGTTGGCCCAACTTCTGATTGAGGCTACCAGCTTCAACAGATTTTTGAGTTTACTCAACTTAAAGGTCAATTAGTTGTTTACAAAACCTGATATTTGAAGTTGCTTTTAAAAAAAAAGCTCTCAACTTTTTTTTTTTTTTTTTAGGTTTTTACATTAGTCTCAGAACATTAGGTTTTACTCAAGCAGTTTAAAGTTCAGCACAAAACTTCCAATCCAATATGAGTGAATTAATTTGTTAAATGCTACTCAGTACAACATTGGTCTTCAAAAAAATCTTTAAATGGAGAGAATCAAAAAAAAAAAAAATTATTTCATCAATATGTTTTTTTTTTTTTTTTTTTTTTGTAGAACAGCAAGTTTAAATCACAAACCAAATCATTTCATTCGCAATAAAATTAATTAAAATAGAAAGTTTTTTTTCAAGTTAAGAGCTTATTTGTCACATTTGTGTTGCAAAATTAAAAACTTCTACACAGTTTTTATTTGATGCCTTCCCAATTAAATTAACTATCACAAAATTCAAGTCCAGAATAATGTGCAAAAATAACAACGGGTCCAGTCAAAAATGTATTGGCTTCCATATCTGTCCTTCATATCTATCACAAGCAATATAAAATTAACTGCAATGGTGATAAAAGTGTGTGCACCAGACGAAACTTTACTACAAAACATCGTGTGTTATATACGCACACCAGACGAAACGTTACTACAATACATCGTGTGTTATATACGCACATCAGGTGAAACGCTACTACAATACATCGTGTGTTATATAAGCACACCAAGCGAAACGCTACTACAATACATCGTGTGTTATATATGCACATCAGGCGAAACTTTACTACAATACATCGTGTGTTATATACGCACACCAGACGAAACTTTACTACAATACATCGTGTGTTATATACGCACACCAGACGAAACTTTACTACAATACATCGTGTGTTATATACGCACACCAGACAAACCGTTACTACAATACATCGTGTGTTATATACGCACACCAGACGAAACTTTACTACAATACATCATGTGTTATATACGCACATCAGGCGAAACGCTACTACAATACATCGTGTGTTATGTACGCACACCAGACGAAACTTTACTACAATACATCGTGTGTTATATACGCACACCAAGCGAAACGCTACTACAATACATCATGTGTTATATATGCACATCAGGCGAAACTTTACTACAATACATCGTGTGTTATATACGCACACCAGACGAAACTTTACTACAATACATCGTGTGTTATATACGCACACCAGACGAAACTTTACTACAATACATCGTGTGTTATATACGCACACCAGACAAACCGTTACTACAATACATCGTGTGTTATATACGCACACCAGACGAAACTTTACTACAATACATCGTGTGTTATATACGCACACCAGACCAAAAGTTACTACAATACATTGTGTGTTATATACGCACACCAAACCAAACGTTACTACAATACATTGTGTGTTATATACGTACATCACCAGACCAAACGTTACTACAATACATTGTCATTCTCACTCTGTTTGCATAGTATAAGTAAACACGCTGATGACGTATACTGTCTGCGCAAACAGGGTGCGCAGAGGTATGGAAATACACATTTGACGGACAGGTAGGAAAGCCAATTAAAACGTTTGGACCGAGCAACATTTCTTGGTCCTACGCCTTCCACAGAATATATAAATACATTTAGACATACATGTGAAAAAGACGTTCAACCATAATAACAAAACAAAAAAATTATATTTCTAAAGACAATAACCTATTGCACCTTTAAACTGCAGTAAATGGTATGCTATTTAATGGTATAAACATGAATAGATAAATGCTTTAATGTATTTGTGAATGTGGTGGCAATTATTTAGGAAAAGATAAAGCATTCTGAATAAGTTTATAATGGATTATATACATATATCCTACAGTGTTATGGTGTATGGGAAGTGAATAGATACTGTATGAAAAAGTCATGCATTGAATTAAATAGTAAACATATTTTATCGGAATCTTGATTCAATGCATTACACTCATTAAACACAAGATAATCACTCTTTCACACAAACACACATCAGCACAGAAATACTGAAAATAATAACTGAAACAGAGGCTAAACGTTTTGCAGCGCTAGCTCATGGCATGGTTTGACTTTTCAGCACTTTGCCTTCCTTCATATGAGTGTTCAGCAAAGTGACATCAAAATTGATTGGTCCTTGGGGACAAGAAATGCTTCTTTGAATTCTTATCTTTTATACCCAGCAGTGCTTTAAATGAGCTCAAGATTTTTTTTAACCATCTTATCTAAAAAAAAAAAAAATGTTCTGTGGCTCTCTAGGACTAGAAGCGTGCTTGCAAGTCATGTTGAATACAAATCCACTTTTTCCTTTGTTGAAAAAACGCTACCTGCAGCATTCCCAGACTTAACAAAATTACCTGAATGAAGCAGAGGCACTGCTCTTGCACTGCTCTTGGCATTTAGAGGGAGGAGTATTGAAGGTGAAAATTTGAGTCTATTAGATAATTAGACGAGTGAAACATTTTGTCTTTGATATTAAGGTGAAATGTCAGTATTCAGTGTTCATTATTAAGTTACAGTTCCAAAACCTGACTATTATGCATTTGAAGACATGGTTACATTTCTAGAAAATGTTAATCTGCCTTCTAGGATACCTTCACGGAGTAGGCAATCCCAGAATGCCCTGCAAAAATCAATTCAAGAGTGGAAGTTGTCATGCTTAGTTCTTTTCTGTTCTTTTTTAGTTTAGTTTCTTTATTCCTGTTTGCCTTATTTCCCTTGTTAATCTGTTTCCTTTGTGTCAAAGTACCCTGTAGTATTATCTGGTAAAGCGGAAAGAGGACAGATGGGATCGGTAACACGGCAGTGAATGCAAGGCAACCGTTCTCTGATACTGCAGGAGAACTTGTGATAAGAACATTGGAAAGGTCAAAGTAATGTTTGGCAATCAATCAGGGGAATCTGGCATTTAGACATCTATCCAAGTTGTTTTTCACCATGGATAAAGGAATAGCGCTAATGCAGATTCAAACCTAGACTCTGGATACCTAAAAGTCAGCTTTTATACATTCTGGTCATTTCATATTCATCTGGGATTTGTCTTCTTCTTGAACGTTAGGAGTGTGTATCCATTACTCATTTCTGAGCTGGTGTCGGATGAAATTAGTGCGTTCAGATATGCGTTTTGAACACCCGTGCAACTTGTTATAATCAAAGCAATGTTAAGAGGGTGTAAATTGAATCTAGTCGAGGCGTTGTTGTGTTCCTGTAGCAATGAAAAACATGTCATATCAGGAGGTGTAAAAAAATAATCAGCGGAAGAAACTTGCATACTAACATTTGGATTCTGTATAAGCTAGTCATGTTATTTCTACAGTGCATATACTGTAAAATCATCCAGATGGATTTAAACCAGATATTGAATTATATTTCATCAATTACATTTTTAAAAACATTAATAGCATAACATAAAAAAAAAAAAATATATATATATATATATATATATATATATATATATATATATATATATATATATATATATATATTAACATTCATTTCAATGAAATTTTTTGCTTAATTTATTTAAATTGGCTTCCTTCATTAATAAATCAAAGCAAAGTTTAATTACTAATATTGATTATTAGTTAAAATCTATTAATATTTTATTTAATATTATCATTTAATTTTATGTTATTATTGTTGTGTTTTATAATTCATTTATGAAGGGAATAATGGAAATGAATAGTAAATGATGGCCATTATTTAAATAAAATGAGGGAACAAATGAATAAATATGGAGAACAAATTCTTGATTTGTGGCCATGATAAAACATTTTTGGCTGCATATCATAGTACCATAAAGGTAATCTTATCCATATTTGCTGGTTAATATTTCATAAATTATAGGGCAGATGATGTGTACAATATTGTGAATAAGTTTTCTAAACGAATTATATGCGCTCAGATTCTGTGAAGGCCTGATGCGTGCTACAAATCAATAAATTAAGAATTACATTTATCATTACATGCTGCTACATTTACTTTTTTATTATTTAGTTTTATTTTATTTTGTTTATTTAATTTTTTTTATAGCAAGCAGCAAATACTGCCAGTATGCCAGTTTTCTTTCCCACCAAAGTCTCCATCTACTGATCTATTCCACATTCTCTATCACAAAAGGAATTTAATGAGTTGTGCATCACTTAGTCTCACTGTGTGAGGAAATCTTTCCAGGGCATGCTGGAGAAAATAATTAGAGGGCGAGATTGGAAAACGGCTGCTTCAGTCACCATCCACGCTGTGCTGCCAAACTGAGGTGTTCCAGGATTGCTGTGTTTCCTCCCTCTCTCCTAGGTAAGTGCTTGTGAGAAATGGACTTTGTCAGCGGTGGCAGTTATTGTCTGGTGCAATGAGAGCAGGGGGCAACTCTTGGACACTTCGGATGGCTGGCCTTCTCGGCCCTAACTTTCGATGGTTAATATCCCACTCCAGTATCAGAGAGGCAAGCCTGGACAGCACTTCTACATCTGAGAAGGAATGTAATTTCGGAGAACATCTCTTCCTTATTTCTCGGAACCATTTTCTTCTGAGAACAAAAGGTCAAAGGAGAGCGATGTTGCCACTGGCAATACACATTTTGTATCTGAGGATCAATAATTTACTCTTAGAGGAAAGTGCAGTCTTAATCGAGACTTCTCTGTACTCTCCTATTCAAATAGCCGAAGGATCTATAGTTATTTACATCAACCTCATGGACACTAAATGGAGGACTAAAATGAAATTTCTATAGTGAGTAAGGCATCATATCTGCTGCTGCTTTTACAGCATGTTTCCGGGTTTTTTTATTAGCACAAATTAAACTAAAATATATATTTTTCATCAAATAAAGGGATTATCAGTGTCCTTACTGCATTCAGAACCAGATCAGTCTGATTGGCAAATCACTGATTTTTATGAGTCAGTCCTTGATTTGATCAAAAATACTAAGATTTTTTTTTTGCGTGTACTAGCGATAGGAAGATTATTTTCCAAAAACTGTTATTTTCATGGAAGCTTGTTTCAAGCAATCATGCAATTACATCTTCATATACTAATTCTAATATTAAAGTAGTCAATAATGATGTCTAAAAGTTATAAAGTGAATAAACTAGTCTAACCTAAACTAACCTTTTTAGATAAACCCAAAGGAACAATAAAGAACTGGTTCTCAAAAAAAGAGCCAGTAAAAAAAATGAAAAATAAATAAACTTTTGTTTGCAAACTGGACATTATTAGGGTGTATTTGTGATTTATTTTCTTGTTGCTTAATATTAGGTGATATGCTCAGGTGGAATACGAATGTATGCAATTCACCATGAAATTCATCCTGACAGCTCTAAAGTATATAAATTATTATTATAGGTGTATCTAAGTGTATTAAGGTGAAGTCATGGTTTGAAAGATGGATAATGACATTTTGTAATAAAAAATAAATAGATAAATAAATAAACAATGTAGCTTTAAGTGGAATTTGAGCAACAAATTGTAAACTTTATATGATTCTCATTCCTAGATGTAGACAATAATGACTTTACAATGTCATTTGATGTGTTGCTATGACAAGAAAATATATTTCATGTTTTTTTCACATTCTACCGCCAGTATATTCTCCATAGATTTCCCTATTTTTAGCACCAGGGAATACACATTCGTGCTCTCAGACATGTATTTATTGTCCATGTTCTTCTCCTTGGTTGTGCCTTTATGTGTGAGGCACAGTTCCCATGTGACATTTTCTATCATGCTCCACTGTTAATGGAAGCTGACCTATTCCTGCCCTACTCTTTGCTCCTTACAATTCAGTGAATTGGATCCAGGAGTTACGGGAACAATTTTTAGGCTGAAAAATTAGTCACGTCACTCGGAACAGATTGCTTCCTGACTTCCTGCACGTCTCTGAGCCGAGAAGGTGATGGATTCACCCATTCTGGATGATGTGTGAATGTATCCTGGGCAGTCTGCCTGTGAATGACCGTAGACAAGACAAGACTTCACTGAAAAGTTTGATCTTGATTCTGTAGATGAAGTTTCATCCATTAAGGTTTTTTATTTATTTATTATTATTATATATTCTTTTTAAGCTGTTGCTAGTCAGACCATTCTGTTTTTGCTTTAATTCCTGAAAAAAAAAGCATCTTTGTTTGGATCATGAGTGATGCAAAATGCAGTGGTTGCCTCTAATTTCATATACCTACAGATATTTTAAATAACCAATAAATCAATTTACTTTAAAAGAAATCTAGTAAAAAAAAAATCTGATTCTATGAAATTCTGATAGGAGCATCACTAATAAAAATACTAAATAAAAGGGCTCAAATTGGAAGTACAATCTGGAAAATTAGATTTCAAGGTTTTTGCATTCATACGTACACTTTGAGGGAGCACAAAAATACTTATTTGAGATACTCAAAATTACTTGAGGGAATACAATAGGTTCAAATGCAAGTGTGTGTGTGCGTGTGTGTGTGTGTGTGTGTGTGTGTGTGTCACCATGTCCCTGTATGGCCTCTATATTATGCAGTGAAATGCTGAAGATTTTGATAGTTTTGGAGCACTTTATTTAAACTGTCAACAATCTCATTTATGTCTAATTATTTCAGGAGAAACATGAAATAAATAAATTAAAAAAAAAACAGAAGATTTTTTAACATTTTTTATGTTTATTTTTTATTTTTAGAATAATTATAATATATAAGAAAAACAAAGTCTTCCTCCTTTCTCATATTGTTTCACCATATTCCCTTAGGGTCTCCATAGATACTAAGGTGAGTATTAAAATGTTGGAGATTTTAAGATTGACTAAAAAACATTCAAATAAAACAGGAAAAACAAGAAATTTCATGACCTGAAATTAAAGTGGAGTTGTGGACCTGTAATAGTGATAGATCATTTTTACTAAAAAAGGAAAACACCACCGTTTTTCCATATTCCACTAAGTTCTTCCCTTAACTTAGACGAGTGGATACATTCCTCTCCTGTCTCAGTGTGTACACTTAATCGCTGTAGCGTGCAGTGCCACTATGTTAGCATTTAGCTTAGCACCATTCCTTAAGATCCAAACAGGGATGAATTTATAAGCCACCAAACACTTCCATGTTTTCTCTATTTAAAGACGGGTACACAAGTAGTTACACAAGTAAGTATGGTGACACAAAATAAAATGTGGTGATTTTCTAACAGATAAAAAATGATAACTATAATATATGGCGGAAGAGCACTTTGACCTCAGCACAGTAATATCATCATTCCTGAAAACTTCCCCTCCCCCTCTCCCTCTCCCTGCACGCCTGCACTATTGATAGTAGTTTGGGGGAGTTTTCTGGAGTGATGATATTACTGTGCCGAGATCGAAGTTCTGCAAAGTTCTCATTTTTATCCGCTTAGGAAATCGCCACTGTTTATTTTGTGTCCCCATACTTACTCGTGTAACTACTTATGTAACCGTCTTTAAATAGAGAAAACATGGAAGTGTTTGGTGGCTTATAAATTCATTCCTGTTTGGATCCTAAGGAATGAATGATGCTAAGCTAAATGCAAACATAGTGGCGCCGCGCGCTACAGCAATTGAGTGCACGCACTGATATGGGAGAGGTACATATCCACTCGTCTAAGAGACAATGCCTGTGTCTCCTCAAGGAATATAATTGTGGTGGGCTATTGTGTGGCATCTGTGCTGGGCTCATTTAGAGAGGTAGAGGGGATGAAACATAATTATGCAAATTAGTCATCCATTATAACACATAGCAGTGTTATGAAGACAGGTAATCAAGTGAACATGGTCATCCAGTAATGTTAACTGAGGGCTTTGTGGTGCCACTTAGAAAAGTTGAGGGTCTTAGAAATGTCATATTTGATGGGAATTTCAGAAGCTCTTTTTGGCAAATCATAGATTCAGCACAGTCAAATTACATCATTTCAGGCTCAATTTCGCCCTCCTGAAACATTAGCAATAGCCATTCGACCTAATGTTCAACAGGCAGACATCGATTCCAAAGCCGTTTTAACATTTCATCTGGCTGGTCACATTAGAGGTCCAGCATAAAGCATCTGATGGGGTGCTCAATTCAGCAGTTTTGAGTGAAGATAAACAGTTATCCATCCATTTGTGTCTTTTTCAGAGCGGAATTCAACTGAAGGTTGTTCACAGATGTGAAAGTTCTTCAGATGCCCAGCTGTCAGAGTAATTATATTTCAGGTCAATGTTACTAATCAGGCATATCATATTATATGGATTTTTTTTGTTATGGTTATGTTTTGGGAAATCATAATTATTGTACTTTTTGAGCATCCCCTTGACCCTAGAGTATATAGGACAAGCGGTATGAAGAATGGATGGATAGATTACAGTTATGAACAAGCACTCTGAAATAAAACTAAAGAAAAATGTGTTATGTGCTCACAAACTCCAGAGAGCAGAGAGACAGATGTTTAGATGTGGAAACAGGAAAAGCATTCTTCACTCTCTTATATAAACTACCTAAATGGAGTCATGTTGACAGAGAACAGAGTTCCCTACATTCACTTTAGACACATTGAAGCATTTTGCTAAGGCTTTTCTTATTTGTTCATCTGCAATACATCGTGAAATCATGTATTCATTCTTTCTTTTGTTAGATTTATTTAATACACATCAAAGATGGACAAATTCAAGGGTGGTGCTTTTCCTAAATGTTGTCATTCTAGTTATTCTTCCCCTGATGACAGAGTAATGTTACTCTTGGCAAGGCTTCCAGAGATTTGACTCTTGTAATTGAATCCTAAGGGAGCTTTTCAGTTGTATTTATGATGCTGAATATGTTGAGAAGGCGGGACATGAATTCCACTCTTGGCCATATATCACTGCAGAGGTGTAGAGAACTGGAGATCATCCTCATTAATATATGCTGCTGAGGACATGGAGCTGAGCAGCTGTTTTGAGGTTTGCTTGGTTTCTGAATTACTGTAGTGACCCCTGCTATTTTATCACCCTTGCTTGCTAGCTGCTTATGAATTTGGTTATGAATGAGGCTTAGATTAGAGTAAGATAATGCTGGGAATAAATGAACGTTCTTATGAATATCAAAACAGTGAGATTATACAATATGAACACGTTTTTCCCCTGCTATACTGTGGCGCACATAGAGAGAATATTTTCAGAAAATGCATAATAGGAAGAATGTAATGTAGCTTTACGATAATGTTTGCCATTTTTTCTATTTTCAGGGCTATACATGCAGGATAAAATTTTTAAGTAATATTTAGAAAATAATATCCAATTGTTTCTTAAACTACCATAATTGCTCAGCATTCAGTTTTGTTTTAATGTAATACAGTAGTTCACCCCAAAATGGAAATTTGCTGAAAATACGGTTGCTCCATCCATTATATTGTTTCTCCAGAAAAAAAAAAAGGGTTGTCTTGTCTGAATCAGGAGAGAAATATGCACAGATCAAGCAGCATTAACAAGCCAAAAAAGTCCAAACCAGTTTTAAACAAATGTCATCAAAGTGGACTTTGATTTGAGAGGAAAATAGGGGATGAACTTTTTCACTATCAGAAGCATTATTGTGGATTACTGGCTCATATTCTGGTCAGAAGCAATGTTTTTAAAATTGTTTCTTAAAAAACACCCATAATTTCAGTTCACAAGATATAAATATTCAATAGAAAACGTGTGGTCATTACTTCCACTATTCTGATTCTTGGAGAGATACAGAGCTTACTGTCAGTCACTCAGCTCACTGTGTCAATGCTTACTTGAGAAGGTGACAAAGATTCTGGATTGTGTGTGTGTGTGTCTGTGTGTGTGTGCTTGTCACTAGTGTGAAGGCATTGTTTTGAGTAAATGTCTAAAGAGAGACACCGAGTAGCAGGAATGGGGATGTGGGGTATCCGTAATGTTGCTATGGTGACTATGGATAAAGAACATCTGTACCAGAGAAACAGTACTTCACACTGAACCTGCATTAATTTAATATGCAGGTGTACACAACAGCCTACATTACCCTCTCACAGCACAGCATTGTCATGCCATTAGCATTAAGCATTAAAACATCTATTACTCTGACTTAGACTGTGTAGGACCAACAGGTTGCAAATTCACGTGGTGCCCGGAGAACGCCCAATGCACCCAAATTTACCAGATTTAATGGTCTCAGTGAAAGTCTTACCAGCCCTCCTCTAATCAAAGAACCCAATGTAGTCTCAAAGGGTGAAATTGTGCCTCAGGGGAGTAACGGAGCCCATTAAAAAGGAAGACGAACAGAGAAAGCGAGCGAGAGGTGGAAAACCTCCTTAGTAAGGCAGCTCAGAGATATTTACAGTGTTCTGCAGGCAGAATGTCTTATTGAGAGGGTAACCAACCCAGGGACGGCTAATCTAGTTCTTGTTTGGTGATTAATGCAAAGAAAGAGAAGTGCTTTGAGCGTGTCTTGTCACTAACTACACAAATGAGAATGTGTGTGAAGGCATGTGAGGGTGATGCTACATCTGCAGAGCAAGGCAAAGTGGTGTTAAAATGTTAAAAGTGTGACCGCAGCATGGATCTTGTACTTTCGAAGAGATGGATGTTAACATATTTACATTTATCAGACATTTTTATCCAAAGGGACTTACAGTGCATTCAGGATTTTCTTTTTTTTTATATATATCAGTATGTGTGATCCCTGGGAATCAAACCCACAACCTTTTGCAACTGCTAATGCAATGCTCTACCACTGAGCCACAGTATCGTGAAAGGAATGAGTGCTAGATTCGGTTCAGGGCAAAATATGTGGAAAGCCGTAACTAATGATTGTTGTGACTGCAGGTAGTAACTCGTCTCTCATGTTTCTGTAGATTAAATTCAGACAGTGTCTGAACTCTGCAGAACCATGCTTATCCAAATATATGCAAAGAAACCTCCTCTTCCTTCTTAACACAGTGATAGATAGAGCCACTGATGAAAAGCGGCACTTCATATGAAATAATAATAAAAGTACGCAGAATGTCTTCTTTTATTTTTTTCTTTTATTTTTTTTAAACAGTCGCTCTATCTCTCTCTGGCTTTCCTTGATAAATATTTAATGGCATCTCAGCATTTGCTCTTTAAACATGCTTACATTTAAGGTATTCTCTCTTCTGTACTGGATAGAGCAGCACAAATCTGTTTAATGGAATAAGAAATGTGAAATAACTGAAGTGTTTAAAATGCTGATATTGTGGCTGACTGTTGTGTGTTGTGACATCTCATTCAAATTGGCAGTGATCTTGACTCCTGTATATCAAACTAGACCTTTTATTCAGATCATGTCTATACATAATGAAGCAATGTCCACATTAATGCAAAATCAGCACTCTATAACCAAGGACATGGTTAATGAACCGAATCTCGTAGGTACAGTATTTATACATGTTTACTCAAACAAATAAAAACAACAGCTAGTAAAAAAAAAAAATTACTCACAATTGGAATGACTGACTACAAAAACAAAAATATTAATTGAGTATGTTTCATATATATATTTGTATATATAATTAAGCTATTAATTATTAAGATTAATATTATGTCACATGACATTTTCGTACTTTAGATATACAATGCACAATATGTGCATATTGACAGCATCCAAAATCTAAGAAATCTATGTGAATCATTTATATACTGCAGTAAATATTAATATTTATTTGCTAGAACAGTTAATACAAGTAATATGATGTTCTGCAACTGCATATGCTTATATACAGTATAGCTAATTTTTTTTAGGTATATTTTGACAATTTAATAGTAGTAATTAATTATTTAGATAATTTGTATTCAGTAAATTGTTAAAATCACATTACATTTATAATAAATATTTTCAAATTTATTCTTAAAATGTCCTTTCATAGCTTAAGTGTAAGCATATACATTTATATTGTAGCTTGGTGGTTTCATTCAGCAATTTTTATGCAGCATCTTACAAAATAGTGTAAAGTTTGTGGAAGGATACATGGCTAATGACAAATTTCCTGTCTGTCTATGGGGAGTGTTTTCCATCAGTTGGCTCCAATTCCAGACAACATGCTGGTAATCATAGCTCATAACCTGTGGCACCTGCCACTATATTCAGGAGACGTTTTGACAGAACAATGAGAGCTGGACAGCTTTGCTCATCAAATTCTCTGTAACACCTTTTATCATGCAGGATTCCAAATCATTACTGAAGGTACAAATTACACAATGTCCTGCCCAACACTGGCATTCTGTCCTCGACTCGAGCCTGCATCTATGCCAGACTGCACTTCTTAATTTGCTTATAATTGACATTTAATGTACCCTTCATCATGTTTATTCATTTCTCATCACAGAAATCAAATTAGTGCTCAGTGGCTGTCTGAGATGTTCTGAGAGCAGTGACCTGATATGTCACTCCTGCAGTCTGACGAGGGCTTTAGAGTTTACAACACAGCCAAACAAGGCAAAAGAGCAAGGAAGCTTTGATGACATTGTGTCTGAATTGCACACACGCACACACACACACACACACACAAATGGCATCTTTTACCCAAGTGTTTTGGAACTATGGAACGTTGGTCTCTCTATGGCCATCTGTGGTTGGAACATAAAACTGCAAGCTACAAGCTGAGTGTGTTATTTTTCATCCAGCTCTTTTCCCTCAGTGGTACCTTAAAATGATGTAAATGGAAGCTTTAGCCTAAGTTCTGCCAGGAAGACTCAATCACTTCGTCACTAATTACCTTCATCATTATCCAATCACGTCTTTATACTCCTGTATAAAAGATCGTACTTCCACATGTTTAAGTTCGCAAACTCCACCCTCCCCACCACCACCAGGATGGTCCTGACCTTATCTTCCAGGGGGGTCGGCTGCGCCCCTGCCTTCGTCTTCAAGCAGGAAATGCAGATTCGCTACCCTCGGATTACAAACCATGGACGGGGCCTTCCGCCAAAGAAATTTATAACTGTGCTTGCTGAGCTGTCAATAAATGTATGCTTCGTACATCCTTTTATCTCCCGAGTCTTTCTGGTAGAACATCTATTAAACATAACCTCAAAATATATATATATATAATTTTTTTTTTATTTATTTATTTTTTTTAAACATTTGATCTTATAATATTCTATTTGTAGCCTGTTTAAATCAGCAGTGGCCAATTTTTTTTTTTTTTTTTATACGAAGGACCAGAAATCAAACGGTACGCTTCAGTGTCAGTAAAAACACTTTTTTGTGTGTGCTTGTAAATGCTTGTAAAGCATACTAATACCTAAGTAGAAGTGAGACTAGGTTGGGCTGAGGGATTGGCAAATATTACTGTACTCCTGATATCACTGCTGTTTGCTGAGCTATATGCCTGCTTCAAACCACTCTCTTTGTTCTCCCTCCCACTCTCCCTTTCATATCTCTCTCTTTTAATTCATCAGCACTGGACCTTTTCAGGCACACGACACCTGTGCTGGGTCTGTATGCCATGAGCCTGCAGTGATTGTGGGTAAACACGGCTCTATTGTTTGTGCTCCTCGTGGGACTCTTGTTTTCCCACTCTTATCTGCCGCCCCGCAGCTTCTGTACCTGCACACCATTCACACGTATTAATTAACCAACAATGCAGGTACCGTCTCTGTGGGTCGAGGATTACACCTCTGCTTCAGCCCTGATGAAACCAGAGGTCATTGGCTCAACCTGGAGAGATTTACAACTCTGCCTCTGAACACATCTGAGACCACTTATGAGCTTCCCAGCAGCCTCTGTTCGATTGGATTATGTTGTGTTGTCTTTAACCAGACCATCAAACAATACGGCTGCTGCATGTTCCAAACTCACTAAGGAAAAGGAAATTCATTTGAATCTTGTGTCTTAATGAATTTTGTAAACCAACTTGCCGGAGAAGCAGATGGGCAGAACTTGCTGTCCCTTTACTGGACTCAACAGATATCATGGTACAGACACACATTATGATTTTAATTAGTTTTTTAACAGTTTTGGCTCACTGCAATGTTTTTCAGCTTGCAATGCAAGCTTGGTTAATGTTAAGTCTATCAACACTATTTTTTTTTTTTTTTTGGAATTTATAAATTAACAAAGTGCAATTTTATATTTATGCAAATAAAACTCATAAAATTAATAATAATAAAAAAATAGATTGACAAATGCTGTAACATTCTTGATAGTTGTTATTTCAGTTGTTGATAGTTGTTGAATCTTACTCCACTATTTGATTTATTAAACTAATTAAACAACTAATTAAAGTGCACCATTATGCTGTTTGAACAGTTCATAACTTGGTTTTGGGAGTACCCAACAACAGGTTTACATGCATGCAAGATCAAAAAGCACTCTAATTTTCCAGTTTTGTTTTTTATCCTCCATCTCTATCTTTCTGTTGCTTGGCTCAGCTAATGTCTGTCCTGTGCACTGAAAGCTTTCTCCTCCACATCATGAGTAGACACACCCCTTACTGCTGATTGGCTAAAAGTTTGTTCTGCTACTTGGGATTCAGTTTTCTAAAGTGTTTTTGTAAAAATGGCTTACCCCACCTTTAAGCATATTGTGTAAATCTGTTTTTTTTTTTTTTTTAGATCATATGCAGTATAATTAATGGCAATTAAAGCAGAAAACTGAATATTTTACAGATTTAATATATTTAATTTATTATTATAAAGTTATTTAAGATGGTTTATTTTTTCTATATATACAGTATAGTTTAACATAAGTAAATCACAGTTGAGAGAAAGAGATTTAGTCTTTTTTATTGTCTGTAACCTGCAGCTATTGTGTAAACACAAGAGGTGTGTTTAATGGGCTTGTGCCATTGGCAGGGTCTGTTTCTCCAGTGCCGACAGGGGGAGAGCAGAGATTAGCAGGTAATGATGTGAATTAGAATAATGCAGCTTGTGACCGTCAGGGTGTAAACAGGCACATAAAAAAGCAATCATGTGGGTAGCCGAGATAAGGGATTTACAGCAATACAAATTTGGATAATACTATTAATGTGAAGCCCTTGACTCTTGCTCTGGACTTCTTGTACCTCATCCCGTAACACCGGGGAAAGGTTGTGAACTTCGGCCAGAGAGTTGAGAGTTTTGACTGTGAGAACGGTCGGGGCAGGTTAGAGCTTAAAAAGGAAGATAACATCTCATTAATGGCTGTTGTGTCATCATTGTCAAACTGCCACTCCAGCAGAATGTGAAAATAACTCTGCCGAGAGCTTTTGCAAACACGCACTCGTATGGCTCCCAACAGCGTGACAGCTACAGACACACAGATACATTAAAGAGGACAACATCTGCCAGCCGCGCCAAGCCCAAGCATGTGGGAACGATGAAAAATGCTGTGCTTTTTTGAATTGTAGCAGGCTTAAAAAAGGTCATCTTCCTTTCCTCCGCCATTAAGCCCGTCACCTTTTAGAAGTGAGGACCTCCAGATCCTCTGAGAATTAACCCTCCAGTCACTCTTCCTACAGGAAGTGCCGCCTCTACATTTCTCATAAAGTAATTGACTGTATGTCAGTTTCTGTCAGGGATGGAGCCTTTCCATTCTGCTGTGCCTTGGCAAGCTCAATAAATCTTCTGCTGCTAGCATAGGTATGGAGATCCATTGTGAACAGCTAATCAGATCTGAAATCCAATTACTCTTGTCGTGAAGAATGATGGATTTTACACTGAATGAGAGGAGCGTGGGTTCCGTACAGGCATACGAGTAATAAATAACTCCAACTCAAAGAAAAAGTTTCTCTGTTTGGTGTAACAAAAGAGGCAGCCTGCTTCGATCTCACTTTGTCAGTCGTATTTGTGATATGTGAGTGAAAATCCTGGTTAGAGGAGCTTGCTGTGAAAAGAAATCCGTTATATTTTTTCTTTCTGATCAAATTACTGGTGCAAAAAGTACCTAGACAAAGTACCTAGAAATGTATGAATGTTTTACAGTTATATAACAAACTAGACGAAAATGTGAGTGGTGCTTGCAGTGGCAAAACTCGGCCCTTGGTTGATAAGGTGTGGTTGTTAGGTTACCCAGGGTGGTTGCTAGGGTAATTGGGTTGGTTGCTAGGGTGTTGCTATGATGTTTCTAGGTTACTTTTGCTAGGGTAATCAGGGTGGTAGCTAGGGTACTCGGGGTGGTTGCTATAGTGTTTTCTATGTGGTTGCTAGGGTACTTGGGGTAGTTGCTATGGTCCACAGGGTGGTTGCTAGGGGCATTGCTAAGGTACCCAGGATGGTTTCTAGGGCGGTTGCTAGGGTACGAAGGGTGTTTGCTAGGGTATTGCTATGCGGTTGCTAGGGTAATCAGGGTGGTTGCTAACAGGGCTTAATTTGTGCCGGAACAAGCCGGATCCGGATCCGGCACCTCATTTTGGCAGATCCCCCTCCTCCAGAGGTGGCGTTTCCATATGGCAGACAGATATGTGCGGTGAAAAATTAACCAAAATTCATCTATCTATTTTAATAGGGTTTTACAAATATTTAACCAATGATAACTATTTAAAAGATCTTGTCAGTATAACTTCATTACGCCATTGGATCCTCAAGCTCTAAGCGAAACTTCGTCACTCCCCCCGCCTCCACTCAGATTGACGCGCGCACATAGCCTGGAGGGGACAGACAGCTTATTCGCAAAGCAAGGGTAAACAAATAACTGTTTGAATAGTACAGCATTTTCTTTACTCAAACACTATGCCTGTAAAGGCTAATGTCTTTGTGTGTTTGAATACTGGAATATCCTGTGCATAAGCGCTTTATCGTTTATATCATGAGACATTGGCCAAGTTTACTAAACAAGAAAAACTAAGTGCCCATATAGCAACAATACACGTTATATAGCCTGCAAAAGGTGATGATAGCATATAATGCGCTGCACTTGCCTCAGATGGGGACAAAACACAGATCTCCTCATTCGCCGGCCAAAGACCTTGTTAACTAACCTAATGTTAAACGCACGTGTCTGATACAACACAAACACTGACGACACAGTGTTGTTTAATTTTTGATTTTGGTTAATTTTGATTTTTTTTTCATATTGTGTGTATTTGGTTGCTTAAACTCAACAAACTACGAAAAATAACTCTTATACTCGTGAGCTTTGCATGTGACTGCAAGGGCACATAGCCTAATACAGCATGTGGAGCGCGTGTGTACCGAATGGCTTAAAATACTTAAACAAATTATAAATTTTTGTGACAATGCAACAATTACCCATTTAGTCAAGTCAAGTGACAGTTCTGTTAGATGTCCCAATCGAAATACGAGTGAGTCTTGTATTGCAGCGTGCAGCTGGTCGCTGCAGTGCAGTGCAAGATGCGCTGATGTGAAGCTCGCTCCGAGAGAGTTTATGGTCTCGAACAGTGTTGGGAACGTTACTTTAAAAAAGTAATTAGTTATAGTTACTCACTACTTGTTCCAAAAAGTAACTGAGTTAGTAACTGAATTACTCTATAATAAAAGTAACTCGTTACCAGGGAAAGTAACTATTTGCGTTACTGTAAAAAAATATATATATTATTATTTTTTTATTATTATTATTATTATTATTATTTTTTTTTGTTGCAGTTTTCACAAGTCAGTTGAAATGAGTAGAACAGACAGGTGTTCGTACATAACTTTCGATATTTATTGCACGTCAAAAGACAGCAAGAGTTTTATCCTGCAATTCAAATAATATCTTTGTAAGAAAAGTGTTTTTGGCCACTAGCTTTGTAGATGCGTGTCACACATTACATGTACACATTACATGCACGTTCTTGCCTTTGACCACAATGAATTTGAAGTAGCGCTTATATCTCCAACTTGAAAATGCCAACTTTTCATCGGATTGCTCATGACTCACCATTTCTGCTACTGCTGTGAATCTCTGTTTAGCTGTTGCGTGTGTGTTTGTGTGTGTGTTTGGCGCCGCTGGCACTTGTGCCTGCATGTGTGTAAAAACACTGGGTCTGATTGGCTACCATGAAACACATGACTCTGCCTTAGCCAATCATAATCGCTTATCTCGTTTTTAACCCACCGCCACAGTCCCTGTGGGTGAGCCAGGGGTGCGTTCGGATTGCATAGTAACGCACCGCATTTAACTTTCAGTAATGGTAACGGCGTTGTAACGACGGGAAAAGTAATAAGTTAGATTACCCCGTTACTGAAAAAATAACGTCGTTACCTAACGCCGTTCTTTTATACGCCGTTATTCCAAACACTGGTCTCGAATGACTGATTGAATCTTGTTAGTGTAGATTTTTTTATTTATTCAAACCTACAAGCTATGTTGAATAAATGCAGGGATTTACCTCATTATAAACTTGAAAGCTGCAAAAATGATTAAAACCACAGAAATGTGGCCTGATTAAATATAACTATTAAACAGATTTTAAAAAAAATAAATCGCAAGGAATTTTCATGACCTTACAGACCTAAAATGCAACTGATGCACACTCTTAAGATCGCTTAAACTGGTCCAGCAAATGTGATTGCGCGAATGTTCCGTTACCTCTCCCTCCTGCAATCACATACCGGATCCGTTACCCCCCGCTTTGTTCCGGGACCTCGCAATTTACAAATTAAGCACTGGTTGCTAGGTGGCGTAGTGCTTGTCGTTTGTTGTTTCTCTAATCACGAATGCAGACATGGTTTTATGTTTACGCAGTGTGATGCAACACAATGCATAAAAACAGAGTATAAGTCATTATAATCCATGGTTATGTCCCTATTGGATGCAACAAATGGCTCGTTTGTCATGGGTTTTATTGTTTTTGTCTTATAGCACCAGTGTTCTGACCAGGACATGCATGACAGTATGACAAGGGGCGCAACATTTCCATCTCACTTTTGGCATTCGACCAATCACAATGCCCTGGATAGCTGGCCAGTCAGAGCACACCTCGCTTTTCAGACTGATGAGCTTTGTAAAAAAACAATGTGTATTAGAAATGTGGGTGCACAAAGGGGGAACAATAATGTACATAATGAAAATAATGTGCTTTTTTCTATCCCTAAACCGCATAAACACATTTTATTACACACCAAATAAAATGTTTTATTATTTTTAGCAACATGGAGCATGGCATTATAATTATGGCATCATACTTTGATTTTAAAAAGACAAACATGCATTCTATAATCTGGCTCAGGAGGTCTGGATGAAAGTATGTCAAGTGTTTGTCCAGGATGTATTATGTCCCATAAGCCGTGATGTCTCAGTTATGATGAGCCAGTGTTTCTGGGAAAGCTTACTCTGTCTGTAGCTGGCTGCCTTGGTAAGAAATTGCAGAACGTGTGAATTTGCTCTGAAATGCTCAGCAGTGACTCATGAGCTGTTCATCTTGTGAATGTAAGCAGACACTGAAACCTCATAATGGCATGCAGATGTTTGAGATAAACCAGCATCCCTCCTTTCTGACCAGAATTTGATGGTGATCTTGAATGGTAAGTAGTGGTTTTTGCCCGATCTTCTTGAATGTGACATGTCTTGTCAACAGCACAGAACAATCCAATACAGCTCCAATATATAAAATGGAAGGACATTCTTTTCAACAAAATAAAATACACAATTGACAATTGACACAATTAGCTCAGCCTGCAATGTACCTCCCTAATTAAAGAGTTCCAAAACTACCCTCATCATGGATTAATTCAATGTTCTGCCATTCCACATTCCATGGAACAAACAAAACCTTTTTTATGACTCTCAATTTACAATAAGTGCAATTCCAGAGATGGGCTACAGGTCATTACTGTGGCTCTTAGAAATCAATGAACAGTTTTGCCACCACTGAAGGAGTGAGCCATGGAATGGCTGCTCCTTGAATATGTATCTGGTTAGCGTTGCAAGGCAGAGGATGAAATCAACTAGTGCACGAAAGCCTGTAAATCACACTGTTAAAACTTAATTAGCTTCAAATTAGAATATCATTGAGCCATTCATGAAAGGTTATTTCACTGATGTGTATTTAATCGTTTTGGCCAAAGGGTTGTCTGGGGAATGTTTGCCACTTAATTTTTTATTGTTTACGTTTATTCCTATTAATAAATGTATTGTTATTATTAGTTTTATATATATATATATATATGTATATATATATATATATATATATATATATATATATATATATATATATATATATATATATATATATATATATATATATATATATATATATATATATATAAAGCTAATCACAAACAATACAATGGAGTGTATATCAGACTTCACAAGAGATGATCAATTTTTTTTTTTAACATTTCTGGGTTTATTTACTGTCATTCCCTCAGCAGCTGTATTTGAATCTGTTGTAGTGGGAGTATTTATACGACGCAGTTAATTCTTGCCAACACTAATAAACCTTCTAATGTCACAATTAGCATGTCAGCGTTTCTCAGACAGTATTAAAAACTACTGATTGATTCATTAAGCGAGTAAGCTGGCTACCTAACATAAACAATCACACTCACCCTCTTAATTGAAGTGCTTGTAATCTGAAGCATAAAACATTAAAAGGGACACCCTGCGGTCTCATGGACTTCAGGAACATTTATTTGATTGTTAATGGAAGACCATGAGTCCACACAATGGAACTGTTAAACTGATAAATTATTAATTCACTTTAAAAGACTTTTTTCAAAAACTATGCATTGTGTAAACTTTATTTATTTTGTAATACTCTTTATTTCATATTTATTTATTGCGACCAACACAGTGTCAGTCAAAGCAGATCATTCTGCTCACACTCTAAATTGATAACTTCTTTCACCAGCTTACGGAACAAAAATATATTGGAATATATCGGAAAATATAATGTTATATTAAATAATAGATTTTCATATACTCATGCTTATATTTTTCAATATGTGCATCTTTATTAAAACACATTTCTATACATTGCTATTTCATGAGTTAATGCATGGGTTTGCAAAAAGCTGAACACATATACAGTACATAAACCTTTTTTTCACTACTGTTTTCCTATAGTTACATAGTACATATGTTCAAATATATTCATATACACATACAGTGACAAATATTTTTACCACATTTACATCTATGAATATGCTATGTAATTAAATACATTTTATATATACATACACACAAATATTTAGATATTAATATCTAACAATATATTTTTCTAATTGTGTATATGAACATGTAAGTCCATATATATAATATATTTCAGTATACATTAATTAATTGAATATATTAATAATTGAAACATAAGGAAATGTATTTTCTTTGCATAACACACATACAGACCTACTCTAATGCATCTTTCTCTTTGATAAGAGATGTGAGAGCTGTAACATTAATAGCTGTAGAAATGCGGTCAGCATAAAATAATTCTGTGGACATCTAATATATGTCTAACATGTCCTAAATATAAATGGCACAGTTTTGAACTATAGAATGAGAGGGCTAGATTTACTTTGATTTGGTCTCACAGGTTTAAATGTACAGTATTCTCTCAGATTACAATGTATCAACTGGTGCATTTCACTTGAGGCTTAAATCTTAATACTCTTTATTTTAATCTCTTTAGAAAGACACCTAATGAGCGGTAACACGGCGATAATGACTTCACAACAAATAATATCAGTCAAATATAATCTGCTAAATGATTTTCAGGCTCAACAGCATAGAATTTATTTAAAAAAAGTAGTTTATGCCAAAATGAGTGATGGTTGTTTCTATAGGAAAGTATGTCACAGATGGTTTATGGGTGATATGTTTTGCAAGCTGCACTTTGAAAGACATTTTCATAATGATACGTACAGTATAATAAATTGAATGCTTCTCCAATATTTTATATTGAGCTAAAAATAATTTCAATTTATTTGATGTCTAATTTGGTACTTTTTTTGCAGTTCAAGAGTCATCTTTTTTCTCTTTTTTTATTCTCCCCATCGGCTCTGGTTGTAGAAGTCAGCAGGCACAATTCAGTGAACAATTTTCTGAACGAGTGTCTTCAATATGGTCTCCTTGGTGACCAGTTTATAGTAGCACAAATAATCCGCTCTGAATAGTGAAATGAGATGTATACTAACGGCAGCTTTCTCTCAGCGCTGCCTTGAAGGGGACTGGCATCCTTTTTCGCTTTTCCCTAACGACTAAATCCTTTCCTTCGCTTTATCGCTGTTTTACAAATTCGTGTCGCTTTTCAAGGTCTGTAGATTAGATACAGAGGGGTATTTTTCCAGTCTTTTGGCGCTTGTGAAAGCAAACATCACGGCTCAGCAGGATAGCTCTAATGAAGATGGTGTTGAGTGTTTGCTGTAATCTTGCAATACGAGTGCGGTTCATTGTTGGTTTCAGCTTTTGTAATAGCTTTTTTTTTTTTTATCTTCACAAGCAACTGCTCGCACATACAAACATTAGCATTGTCCCAAAACCCAGTGAACTATATAACATTCTAAGCTATTCTAAATGGGGAAATTACATAGATTTATGTTGTTTTTAAATACAGATATTTATACAATTTCTAAACTAAACCTAACCCTACCTCTCACAGAAAACTTTCTGCATTTTTACAATATTCAATTTTGGTGCAACTTTTTAGGCCATTGAAAGCTGTTCTCTCTCCCATTTGCTGTCTTTCTCTCTTTTCCTTTCATTTTTTACCGCCCTTTTCTTTTTTCTGGTGTTGGACAGAAGCAAGTGCTTTTCATTTCCCACTGGCAGGTCCAGTGGTGCGGCCACTTTGCTCATCCTCCTGTGGCGCTTTTGACTCATCCTTCAGCATTCCCTCAGCAGAAGCCCAATGTTCTCGCTTCATCTCCATCCCGTCCACACTGACTGATCCAATCAATATTCCTCCATGATAGTCCCAACCACCACACGCTCCAATAGCACTGATATTTCTTTCTCTTTCAACCTTGACATCCTCTAGTTTTGCCAATACGGCTTTGAAGGATCTGCAGAGCGGGTTTGTAGTCATTTGAAAAATGTAACGCTCCTCTAAAAAAGATTCTCTTTAGTTATTATGTTTGTGGTCAAATGTTTAACCATGCTCATCATTGCAGTCTTGCACTCTTTTTTTTATAAATCATTCTAAATAAAAGCATCTGCTGAATGCTTTTGATTTTAATTTGATTTTTTTTTTCTAATTCTAGGTAAAACCATAGTAACAAGTTTTAAAAATGCTTGTTAGGAATTACCAAAACTTGTCTATCTGTGAGCGAGACTTAAGACTTAATTAAATGTAAGACTTTTTTTTAATAATTTTTTTTTTTTTTTTGTACAAATTTTTTTTATTAAAAGTCTTGCTGAATTTCCAGTGTATGTAGTTTGGCTTTAGACATGGGCTTTTACATATTTAAATCGATTAAATCCAATGAAATTAAGTTGTGACCAAATATTTAAGGATTGGGTTGCTTTAGTTAATTATATATATATATATATATATATATATATATATATATATATATATATATATATATATATATATATATATATAAAGTTTTTTCATTTATATGGTCTTATTTATTGCATGTTTGCTATAAACTAACATGTTATATCGGCACATAGATTATTTTATTAGTAGAAATGTTATTGAAATTGTGATAGTATTGTGATAGTTCAATGCCAAATGAGAGCTGGCTGTTGATTAGGGTGGCACAAATTGAAATGTCAAATTCCCATCTTGACTTCAAAAAAGGTCATTAAATATAAACTCCTCCGAGAGCATTTCACAGGTTGTCTGAGGTTTAATATCTCAAATCCTGATCACAAGCTTCACAGCATCTTCCCTGTTCTCATGGGCCTGCTTGATCAAAGATTACGGAGATGAAGTGAAATGCAATAGTTTCATTAAGCCCAGTGCAACGTTTGCTTTCCCAAGACCTTATGAACAGTTAGCTGAAAAAACAACAACAATAACGATTCAGAACATTTACGGTAGCAATCACTCTCAAATCTCACAATACTGTTCAAACTGTCTAATGTTCAGCGAGATTATAAGGATTGCTTAAAGAAATTCACAGAAACTCATCAACTCAAAATGCAATATTCATTTAAAGCAAGCACCCCCACAATCTCATAGGGTCTCAAGGTATTATGTCAAATTCACAGCAGCATGAAGAAAGCATTATCACAAATAAATTCACATTGCGATGGGTTGAATTAAGACTGATATTTCCTAGTTCACCTGTAATGTACTTTGCATGTACTTTATTTATTTGACATTTGTATGCATTTTTTTTAATCCAAAGCTCATTCAGTGCCTTAGCTTTACCTTGCCAAAAATAATTTGCTCAGTTTACTTTGTCCAAACTTGTTGCCTTAATTCAATCAAGTAATCTGAACTTAACTGTATTTAGTATAATTAATTACAGTAAGTCTTATTTACTAATATATTAAAAGTATTCCCCACTTATTTTGAGTCCTATTTACATAAGCCATTTAAGTTTTGTTAGCTTAATTGGATCTGTGATCTGAAGAGCATTGAGAGGAACTAGACCTAGTTTAAAAATAAATAAATAAACACGGCTGTAATAGCTGTTCATTAACAATGATAAGCAATGCTTCTTAAATCAGAAGAAAAAATAATAATCCCACATTTAGTCACATTAAAACAGTGAAAAGAATGCATACTCACTATACTTTAGCTTACATAGTAAAAAAAAAAAAAAAAAATGCAATTGCTCATTTGGGGTTAGCGTTAAGGTTAATTGGCTATTTATTGTTTTTAATTTGATGACAATCCCAAACTCCATTCAATGTGATAGTCCACATAAGAATGAAAATTCTCCCATCATTTATCACCCTCATGCTAACATGGATGCATATTACTTTCTTTCTTCAGATAAATACCAACAAAGATTTTCTCACAAACCTTATGAAACGGCACATAAACATTTCTTGTTTTGAATTGTAATCACTTTCCATATTTTTAGACCTGCATTATACACCCACCAAGCATATAGACCTATCGGATATTGAGATAATAAAGAAGGGAAGTAACGTGGAGGTTTGCAGTGAATGTGATCTGAGACATCCGTGTAATGCTTTTGGATTCAGCTTATGTGTATTAGAGCAAAGGATTTTATTCTTGATTTCCAGGGCCTTTTAACTGCCTATTTTCCAGAGCAGATCAATAGATGGCACTGTTTTATTTTTCCAGCTGCCCCACTGGTGTCTGATGCAGTCTGTACCGTTTTTTTTTTTTTTTTTTTTGGTTGATTAGCTAAATCAAGCTGCTTCCAGTTTAAAGATCAAGTATATTTGATGATCTTCTCTTCCTGGAAGTACCTGGGAGTAGCATTTACAGCCAGCATCTGAGATGCTAGATTTGCATTTATTAAAACCAAGTCACAAAAAGTTTAATGCTAATTAAAACCACGCATATATTAGCAGTTGTTATGCTAATTAAAGCCATGCATATATTAGCATGTGTCCACCCATATTTAAACATCAACACCTTTTCAGTGTTCTTTCACTTGAAGCAGGATAGTGTTTCCTATTAGATTAAACTGAGCTCATCCCATCACAGCAGAGGTCATTTGTAAGTTAGTCTTATAGGCAGAGCAGTAAAAACAGTATGTTTAAAGGAATCAAGAATGTGAACAATTTGTAAGTATTGACTCATTTGTTTCCAATTCCAGGCTGTATTATTTTTCTGTAGAACACAAAAGGAGATTTTGAAGGATATAACATATTTCATATATCACCATAACAGTAGGCCTTCTGTACTGTATTTCAAGTCTTCTGAAGTGATATTATAGCTTTATGTGAGAACAGACTGAAATTGAAGCCATTTTTGCTGGTAATCTTCCCATCTGCTGTAGCTCACAAAAGTTTCATGATTGTGTTCAGTTCCATAATAGTGCCTTGAAACATGTTCGCCAGGTTTGTTTCGTTCCTCAAAGAAAGGTGTCACACTGGTTCAAAGGAAAATATATGTAAGCCATATATGTATACATGTCATATTTTGTGCAGATTCTTTGTAACTATTTGTGAAATTTACTTTCAATTACATTTCTTTCTAATTTTATTTTATTTTATTTTTTTTGAAAAGTCTTTCCACTTTAAAATGTCATGTGTATTTCAATATGCTACTTGCTGTTTCTATGTAATTAATTCAGAAATTTACTAACAACCTCTAATTTTTTTTTTCTCCCCACTGTACAAAGACAGAAATTGCATTTTCTTGTAAAACATACTACAGTAATCTTTACTTTAATTACAACTTTGAATTAATCTTTTTTAACTGATCAACATAATAAGTATATTTTGTATTTTTGTGCAATTGCAAGAGACCCTATAAGTGGGCAATAAAATGCTATATGGGTGTAGAATACGGACCCTTCAAAGGCAATAGAGCAGAGCCTTCAAGGCAGTGCTGTGTACAAACATGTTATTTATCCAGTAAATGCATGACATGTGTTGTGTATGTAACCATGACCCTAACAGCAACAGAACAGCATACAAATGACAATAGGCATCGCCAGCTCTGCTGATGCACAGCATAAAAGTGTCCTTGAATTGGATGCGCTGGTGTCACAGGGCTATGTTTGTTTGGGCTGGGGGATGCGTGTTGGTAGGAGGAGGTTGTAAGGTTGCGATCTATGTAGATACACGGACACTGAAAGCGGTGATTCAGTCACGCCAGTTGCTCGGCCCGACTCACTCAGAGAATGTGTCAGCAGCTGCGTGAGGTGTCAGCCACACGAAGAGGACTTGCGTCAGCAGTATTTCATGCACATTATGTCACGTTATGTTTTTAGATTGCATTATAAATCAGTTTATGATCGTGCATTTAAGCATTTATAATTCAGACAAACTCCCATATGGGTGAACCGTAAAAGAGTATAATGTGGAAAACCATTTGGTGGACCCTGAGGACTGTGTTTAGGTCATATGTTTTAGGAAATTTATGGTGATAAACCCTTTCGGCATGTAAATAAGCAACCTGGTTCATTTTTCTTTGGCTACATAACTAAACAATAGCTATAATTTGGTTTGAGTAGAACATGCACGGTTCCTCTCTCCTGAACAGACTGCATCTGGCAATACTGATTTTATTGAATAATCGGGTGGAATAATTATTTATCACTTGAACTGGATATTCTCCACCCCGGTCTTTAAATTGTCTGATTAAATGTGACCACCAGGAGTCATTTCTGAAGGATCGTTACAGTGCAGTTATGATTAAAATGCATGAAATATGTCAGCCTGAATACATCCATCAAATAGAACTCTAAGAGTTAATATATCACCCTAAAGCCTTTTCCATCCCAATCAGCTATGAAATGTCTCTTGTGTGCTTTTACCACATGCATTATGAGTATGTGTACACGCATTTATGCATGGATACTTGCTCTGATCATTGTATATTGAAAGCATTAAAAGGCACAGGATGGTATCATCAGCATTGTATTACCACTCAAAGCACCCTTTCACAATATCTCAAGTGTGTTTTTCCTTTCAATAAAATACACACACTGAATGTGAATTTTTATGTCTGAACTCAAAAGACCCTGTGTAGATGCATGAATGCAAAGACATTTTATTCTCAAGCCCTTTCTGTGTTGTTTTATATGAAGAGCCAAGCATAACCAGAGTCATTTTGTGTAGTGAATGAATTAAGTAATTCAAAATTCATATAGTATTTAATGACAAAATGCTGTTGATAATTTTATGAAGTTTAAAGACAAAAAAACGAAATCCAACTGGTTTTTATCAAATGGAAATCTTAAGTCATTTTGTGTACAACATTCTAAAGAAAACTTCATGCATAAATATGTACCTGTATTTCGTAAACATTATGGTTAATATATTTTCAGTATGAAAAAAAATCACAAAAAAATACCTTTCATTTTTTTATTTTTATGATTCCGTATGTTAGGAAATTAATTTATTCCAAAAAATTTTTTTCATTTTCAAATTATATAAAATAAAAAGTCATTTTTTTTCTCTTTCTCTCTCTGGCAGAAACTTCCATAGGATTTAATGTAAGGTGAAAAATAGATAGCAGGTCTCTGTGCTGAAATACGGGCAAACATGCCGCAACTGTTTAGTGGATTCCCTGCTGAGTTTCAGTAGAAAAGAAGGAAGACATAAGCAGTAGAAAACTGCTGGTTCCTCTAGTACAAAAAGAATATGTGAAGAATTGTTAATAATTGAAATTCTCCTAAACCCATAGCTAGTTCTTTCAGCAGGGGGCTCAGGCTTTACTGTTATTTTATTATTTGTCTTATTATATATATAAAGAAACAAATTATATATATATATATATATATATATATATATATATATATATATATATATATATATATATATATATATATATATATATATATATATATATATATATATATATATATATATATATATATATATATATATATAACATTTATTAGAGGATCAACCCCATGAGATGAAACATCTCCTTTTCATGGGGGTCCTCAGGATCATGTCCAACAACATAGCACAGAAGAACAACAGAGTAGATACAATTAAATAAATAATAATAATAATAATAATAATAATAATAATAATACAAACTTAGCACACACATTGAGAACAACTGATATATACATATATACATATATACATATATATATATATATATATACTAATACACCATAACTCTTTGTTTTTGGTTATTCCAGGATCAGAGCAATGTTGAACATTTGTTTGATTGATTTGGCAATAGTATAAATTAGCAAATAATAACAGATAGTTGTGCTCAGTTCTGAGGAACACAGAAAAAGCAACTTGCTATGGCCATGAAAAGCAAACTGGAGAAAGAATTGAATATTTGGAAGACTTTTCAATGATGCCATCAAGAAGAATAAGGGGGAAATAAATAAAATAATAAATAATTGTTGAAAATGTACTCACCCTCAGGCTGTCCTAAATTTAGTTGAGGTTGTTTCTTCACCAGAACAGAAATTCAACATTACTTGCTCACCATTGACTCCTCTGTAGTGAATGGGTGCCGTCAGAATAAGAGCCGAAACAGCTGATAAAAACATCACAATATTAATCCACACAACTTCAACTGATGTATTTTGAAGTGAAAAGATGCATGTTTATAAGAAGAACGAAAGAAAGAAAGAAATACATTGGTGAGCAAATAATAACTTTTTCCAAATCTGTTTTGATAAAAGAAATAAGCTCATCTACTCATTGGATGGCCTGAGCATGAGTACATTTTCAGCAAATTTTGCATTTTTGGGTGAACTGTTCCTTAGAATCAATAAAGTAGAACAATGTTATTTAAAATGGGAGCATATAGCATATCGTCTCTTTATAAATAAGAACAAAATGCAAAAATGTAAAAAGGATGTGTGTAATATAACTCATGCTGTTTCTCCTTCATATAGAGCCTACAATAAAAAAAGGGAAGTGCTTTGTCTCTAGTCTAACCCCTTTTGACAGCTAATTAAAAAGCAAAGTAGGGAATTTACACTTCTTTTACACTCTAGACTTTTTTTGTCATGCTTTTAAAAGCCAGCACATTCATCATCATCAAACTTAAAATGACGCCCTACTGTAGCAACAATGAGAACAAAGTTATTTTATAGCTGTTTAAATGATTTGATGTCAGTCGTATAGGCACTGTTTCTATGCACCATGTCAGAAAACCATAACAACGCATACTTATCTGCATCACAGTCACTGAGCTTAATAAAATGAATAAGCCTCAGTACATTTATAAAACAACAAAAGAAGAATCAACCTGTTATCAAAATTATATTTCAGAACACATGGCACATGGTAATTTATTTTATTTATATATATTTTTCTGGCGCTGAAAAATTTGGATAATTGTTAATAATTAAAAAAAAATCAGTAATGTATGGTTAAAAGCTGTAAACGTGTAATACATTAACTACATAAAAAGAACACTAGTTGGAACAACATTTGTGGCAATATTGTTAACATATTTTATGTAGTCAATAGGTGTATGGATAGTAATTGTTAATATAATCAATATATTCATTTATATAATTCGTAATATTTATGGCTCCAAAACCTATTGCGCTTGTTTTTTTATTTATTTGTATTTTTTCAAGACAAAGAAAAAAAAAAAAAACAGCATTCCAAATGTGAGTCAGCAGTGTGCACAGCTTGTGTGCTTAGATTAGTAGAGTAAATACTTTTATAGTGTGTTTCAATATATGGATGAATAATCATATTTTCATTTCTGAGCTGAAAAACATCCATCAAAGCAGTAGATTCACAAAGACTGACAGATGGTGACATTTGCCAAGAAGATTAACAAAGGAAACAGGCAGCGGATGTGAATGTGTCAAGGAGTCATGCTGTAGTCTTTCTGTGAAATCAGCTGAGGCTTTACAGGGAATAATGTGGCTATGATGAGAAGCCTGGCGTTTCTGAATTTCATGAGCCTTTGATATGGGGACTTCGCTTTGACGGAGGTGATGAAAAACACATTACAGTGGAGACCACAAGATTATCTGATAATTCTGCTTTTTTTTACAGCCCGGGCAGGATCGATGCAATACCCATTCATAAAAACCCTTTCTTCACATCAAATTGCATCTACACACAGTGCGTTCAACTCAGAATGATCTCCATTCATAATCATCATGGGACTAATTATAGAGATATAATCAAAACATAATCTAATTAGATTTCACCCGGTGCCAATATATTTTGATGAATCCACTCTCAAGACAAATACTCGGCTTTATTCTTTAAAAGGGACTTGTGGATGATGGTTAACTCTCACCAGATGAAACCTTTTTCATTTTGTTGGCTCAATATTATAATTGTATGGGTTTATAACTGGCCAGTCAAAATCTGAGTGAAGATCAGGACACTGCTGTACATTTATTATTTAGCAGTTATATAATTAATACACTTTCTCTCTCTGTGTGTGTGTGTATGTGTGTGGACACAGATAACGGATAATATTATCAATGTTGAAAACTGTTTTTGTTGAAATAAAGAAAGACACAACTTTATTCAGCAAGGCATTAAATTTCTCCAAAGTGACTGTAAAGACATTTATAATAATGTTATAAAATATATAAATATATTTTTTTCAAACAAATGCTTTTCTTTTGAATATTCTATTCATTAAAGATTCATGGGGAAAAACAATATCACATTTTCCACAAAAAATATTTCCGAAGGATCATGTGATACTGAAGACTTGGAGTAATGACTGCTGAAAATTCGTCATCAAAGGACTAAATTATACTTTAAAGATATTCAAATAAAAAAAAACACTTTAACAGTATTTCACAGTATTACTGTTTTTGTTGTTATTGTTTTTTAGTTTTTTTATCAAATAGCCTGCATCTTTCAAAAACAATTGAAAAAATAATCCTTATTATATACACTGGTACTGTAATATACATAAAATATTTACAAATACATATGAAAATGTTATTTTATATATTATGCACAATATATTTTCGTTTCATATTACAGCCATAATAAATGTCTCTTAAGAAAGCTAAAATAGACGGTTTAGACTTTCGAAAAGCACATCAGAAACACCAAGCCCATCTTGCATTCATCTTACCCTGTAAGAGAAAGTCAATGTTTGCGATCACGACTGATCTAACAGCTGTGAGCGTAGCAGAGATTATTACTGCAAATGAAGTGTGGCAATCAATAGCATCCACAGCACAAACTCCTGCTGTGCAAACACTGTATGCAGAACCGTGTACCGAATCAGAGTGCTTTCAGATTGAACCATTGGACAGTGATTCCTTTAATCATGCCACTTAACCTGGACTGGTAAGAATACTTAGATTTAATGCCACTGAAATAAAACACCATTGTATTGACATCTAAAGCCACTTTTTCTAGTCAGTGTTTTGCTTATCTATAATGTTTTTGAGTTATTTTCACAAGCTTGCTAATATAATAAACTTCACAAACTGCTGTTTAACACTTAACTTTTTATTACCCATGAGCCTCTGTGCGTGATTCTTCACTGAAATTATCTCAAAAACTCGAGGTGTTGGCATGCACTTTGAGGTGATGTTCTGGATGAGCATTGTGCTTATACACCGTGAGATAGATTCAAGCTGTGATACTTATGTGCTAAGAAACAAAGCTGCACAGGAATATTTCACTTGGAAAAGAAAAGGTGCCGCCACACCACACTGGAACACATGGCAGCTCTCTACAGTAGATTTCTCCAGCTCACTGCTCTTCACTTCATTAGTTTTCCTCACTTTCTGTTTCTCAAACAGATGGCGCATCCTTCAACACAAAACAACTAATTTCCTGGGAAAGTTACCATTCTCCATCCATGTTTTTATTCATTCACTACAATAACCACATTTACAGACATTTAATTCCTTGTTGAAATTAAACCACAAGCGAAGCTCATAATATGGCTTTGATATTGTGAAGATGGGGAGAAAGAGTTATAAAGACCAAGACAAAATATTGTTTTAGGGATGCACGGTATATATATATATATATTTACAATGCCAATACATCCACAAACATGCTGCTATGAGCATGTTAGAAATAATGCTGCTCCATTTATAACATATATAAAATAACATCCATATATATTTTTCATGAATTACCCCATAGCAGATCTATACAGGTGGAGCTGGGGAAGGTGGAGGGTTTCTGAAGAGTGCTGCAATGTTGAGCAGCAAGCTCATGGGCTGCTGATGTGAAAAAACAAAACAAAAAAACAATCAGCAGTGCCATGTCATTCATTCATTCATTCATTCATTCATTCATTCATTCATTCATTCATTCATTCATTCATTCATTTAACATCTAATGCTCACTTACAGTTAATTTGAATGCAATCATTAGCAAATGCAACAAATTAATCAATTTAAATAATGTCCATAGAATTCTGATGTCTAAATTCACTTGTCTGTATAAATCATAATTTTTTATATATATTTTAAATATATACATTTTTATATATTCAAAATATATTCCTCTTTGGAGTGTTACAAGCTGTTTGTGAATAGATAAGATCCCTAAAGTAGCAAAGACTAAATTATAAAACCCAAAGAGCTATTTATTTATTTTTTAATAAAAGTTAATACTGGTCCACGCAAAAAAAAAAAACAAAAAAAAAACATAACATTATTCTTGCTGCAACCACTGCCGGAATGTTGTGAAGACGCTGAGTGTTTCGTTGAGAAAGCAAAAATACTTTGTTTGGTCTTCCAAAAGAGGACCCAACTAGAAAACAGTGGTCAAGTTGTATTAACAACACTGTTCCAGAACAGTTCAACCCAAATATTCAGATGTGTGCAGTGCATTTTATGAAGGACTGTTTCCTGATCCTGGAAGAGTAGACTACAATGGCGACTGTTCTGACTCACAGTCTGTAAGTACGTTTACATATTTAAAAGATTTGCCACTGACGATTCAAACACCAGTTTTGAGGAGTGTAGATTTTGAGCAGTTTGTCGTTTCTCCAAACATAAATGCAGACATGGTTTTATGTTTATGTGGCGTGATCCAATGCAACGCATAAAAAGACAGTATAAGTCATTATAATATGTCATTATATCCCCACTGGATGCAACAGATGTCTAGTTTCTATTGGGTTTTAATGTTTTTGAGCTTTGTAAAAATCGATGTGTTTCAGAAAGGCCCGGGCACTATATAGACATTATATAGATACATTAATAAATTATAATAGTATCCCAGTGGTACTAAAATAACCCTGGTAGCTACACCATTTTTTTTTTCTTCACTCAACAACACACAAAAAAAGATACTGGAGTTAGTTTGCAAAAGAATTCTCCAAAAATAAACAAATAAATAATGAATAAGAATAAGAATAAGAATAAGAATAAGAATAAGAATAAGAATAAGAATAAGAATAAGAATAATGTAGAGCCAAAACAACAAAACTGGTACAGACCTTTGACAAATCCTTCTACTTAGTAAGATATAGCCCTTATAACGTCTTTCTTATGTGACAACTAGCTCCGGTCTTCTTTATATTGTGACACATAGTGTTATTGTAATATAAAATGACTGTAATGTACTATTTTGGTCCCATATTTTCCACTGTTTGTTTGGTTTCTAGAGAAAACAACGATGGGTCAAGCTGTTTTCAAACTTACAGAGCCAGATTGTTTGTTTTCGTTTTTACTAAATGGCATACAAAAGCAAGTCACACACTTTTCTGAAACATGAAAGAAGCGATCAAGGTGTAATCATTTAATCAAAAAAAAAAAAAAAAAAAAGAAGGCAATTATATACACAGCATCTCTATAGACCAGCAGAAGTCAGCAGATGATCCCAGTAAGTCCAAGACCATGCTAATTAAAGTGATTGTGTGCTGGCAGTCTGATGATTGCAATTGCAGGATAAATGGGCACTATTATGTGATTAATTATGTAGCATTGTTAAGGAGTTTGACTGCTGTGAGTTCTGCGAGTGTGAAGGAAGCATGGAAAACACGTCAACAGAATATTCACAAGGGTTCTTTTCAGAAACGCAAGACAGGCAGCAGAGATGGTTTATTGCTGGGACTGCATGTGTCCAATAGACATGTACTGACTCACTCTAAACCTTCACAGCTATGCTTACTGCAATATAAAGTGATTTTACATTGACTTGACCATGACCATGATTAAGGGAATGATAGTCATGACAAACGCCCCCCCCCCCCCCCCAAAGAATAATAATAATAAATAAATAAAAAACGACTGTATATATATATATATATATATATTTGGTTTCTAGAGAAAACAACGATGGGTCAGGCTGTTTTCAAACTTACAGAGCCAGATTGAGCCAGATATCCACTGACATATATAATATCAGTGGATGCATAAAGGAAGCTTTTAATTTGTGAAAGTCATGAATTATTCTCAATGAGAGTGGCAGGTGGAACAGAAAGTGGGTGAAATCCCATGAAGCTGCTGCGATGAGTGACAGAGAGGCAGACTGTGTTTCCGAGAGTTGTATGCTTGGATGACGACCGCCTGCATCACCTGTGTCAAGAATGTGTCAAGTTGAACGTGGTTATGAAAGCAACGTTAAATCACTGTAACACATAGTATCTGATGGCTGATTGCTTCATGCATGCTGAAAGTGTCTTATACTCACCAGTTTAAAGGGGGGGGGGGGGTAAATATTTAATATTGTAAAATATCATTATAATTTGAAATAACTATTCTCTATTATAATATATATTCATATATAATTTATTTATATATTAATATATTACTCCATATAACAGTTATTGTCAGTGGCAGTATTTCACACTGATTGATTGATTGATTCATTAATTGATTGATTGATTGATGTATTAGTTGCTTCATTTATTCATTCATGTTTTTTGTTTGTTTGTATTCTTGATTAAAAATGCTGCCTTGACGTAACATAACATAACATGATGAACATAGAAGACTTCTTTCAAATTATTCCAAACTTTTGACCACATTATTGACCAGTAAATGTATTATTTGTAAACCATTGTAATACAGTATTTATTGATATTAATACATAGTATTTTGTGTGTATGTGTGTGTGTGTATATATATATATAAATTTTTATATTTACATTTTTTTTTTCATTTTTTAGCTAGTTTTTTTTCCTATTTCTCTCTGTATCTTTATTTTTATTTTAACTAAAAATTTGACTACTTCAACATGAACTTATTCATTTCATCTTATTTATTCATCTAATCTCTTTTCTTTTCTTTTCTTTTTTCTTTTCTTTTCGTAAATTTTATGTACCCAACATGTTTTTTTGTTAACTATAACAACACTGACTTATATGGATCATGTTATGATTAATATTTTAATTTCTAAATTAACGACCTAAGAAATATAGTGCAAGAAACTAAAACCAACAAATGATAAAATAGTTAGGATTTGGAAAAGCTTATAAAAATACTTTTGGCTTTTCAAGGAAAAAAGACTTCATCATAAAAAAATGATTAATCATTGAAAAAAATCCTTTATTTTCAGCCAAAGTTGCAGTTTATGTGCTCTTTTTGGTGCACATCTGATGTGTCTCATCACACACAAAGTGTGACTCAAACATGCTTTCTCATACAATGCGGTGTGTCGTGTTTGCAGCCCGGGGTCCAGAAAGCACACGCCCATCTATGATGGAAACATCAATAAAGGTGTATCGAACATAATGTGATGCTAATGCACAGATTGACAGGGCACTTTCTCACTGCTCTTTCCTGGTGGAAAGCATTGGCGCTGCTCCTTCCTCTCTGTGCGTCATGTATTGCCCATGCTTTGGAAGCTGTTTGATTTAGACAGATGGCTCTTCTCATTTGAGCTGACTGACAGCTCCCAACCTGTCAATCATGTCAGGGAAGATGAATGCGAGAAAAAAGGAGGCCAGTGAAGTGAAATGCATGAACTTGTACACACTGCATGCTGCGATAGATTGTTTCCTCCATCTTATGCGTTCTGAAGTGTCAGGTGTTTTTAAACCGCTGGACTATGGTTGAACTATGCCTTAAGCTTTCTGTAAATGTTCACAATGAACTCGATTGACATTTGATATTCCTGACTGTGACATATTTTATTGTCCTGGTTTTGTTTTTAGCTTGGCAATATGCTAATAGCTGTTGCTTTTGCTGTTGTGTTGACTGCATAAGTCATGATTACTAATGAGGGAACTTTTTCCATTCACCCAGACAACCAACATTCGTAATGTTAAATGTAAATACAGATCTGCCTACGATGTAGTACATTTATTCAGTTTGAGTGGGTTGAGGTACCATGAGGACAGGCAGGATGTGTGCCATTAGAGAGGTCTTTTATCCTCAGACAGTTTGGAAGATTTTATTGTTCAATCGTTTGCTCACCAGTTTTTCCAGCAAAAGAAATAAGCAATCTGAGAATGAAGGCCTCTTCAGGATACAATATCTAGCATTGTTCTTTACTAATGATGTGTTCTGTGTGTCTAAGTAAATAATGGTCTTTCTGAGGAAGGCCGACAAACAACTTGCCTTACTGATCTTTAGCTTATATATAACTATATAAAAATATAATAAATGTTTTAATTTACTTATTTGAATTTATTAATATAGTGTGAAATATTTTTTGTGCAATCTATTAAAAAACATTCATTTTAATTCTATAACTGTTAAATATAAGAACTTTTTAGTTCATTTTTCCCTTCTTAGTTAATATTTCATTTAAAACATTTTGGTCATGCACTGTATTATTTAAATGCTAAATTGGGTTGGGAGTAAATGTGTTTACATTTTTTTATTTAATTTGGAACATTATTATATTTTCCAAATACAATGCCCTCCACTAATATTGGCACCCTTGGTAAAAACTGAGCAAAGGCAGCAGTGAAAATAAATCTGCATCGTTTGACTTTGTGATCTTTCATAAAAGAATTTAATAAAATAAAATAAAAAAGTCAAATTTCTCCAATGTATCTTGGCCACAATTATTGGCACCCTTAGAAATTATTATGAGTAAAATATCTCTGAAATATATTCCCATTAATATTGAAACTTTTTAGTATACCAGGGTGACCAGAAGTCTGAAATTGTCCAGCCATGACTTCCTGTTCCTCAGGATAGTAAATGTAAGGGAAGTAAGGGAATACAAAGGTAAAATTCCTGTGTCTATATTGTCCTGATGCGCAGTGAGGAGAGTGTAAGTGGTCAAAAACTCTCCAAACATCACAGCTGGAGAATTGCAGATATATATATATATATATATATATATATATATATATATATATATATATATGTGTGTGTGTGTGTGTGTGTGTGTGTGTGTGTGTGTCCCGATCCCTGATGAAGTCTCGTGTATAAATAATGTAGGTAACCTTGAGACATCTAATGTCAGAGAGCTTTGTAGTGAAAACTTGTTTAGTTGTTTCCCTAAGGGTGGATTGAGCATGCCATATTTCTATCCACTCTCCTCAAATTTTTATAGGTGAAACTGAAAAGTACAGAATTATAATGATGGGGAGGCTTTAAGCAGCTGAACTAAGCATGTACTCTGCCTTCACACTGGTTCACTCAGCGAGGTCTCTCTGCTTTAGCACGCACAGAGACACTTGTTTGTCTCCTTCATGTTCACTGGTCTGCATCTATGTCTCCTGTCGTACACCCACCTACTGAGGGCCACTGGAGGCTGCAGGGAAAATACTCCCGCCTCCACACATTTAAAAAGACGTTATTTGAGTAAAGGGAGGTGGTGGTGAAATATACAAATATTGATGATGACAGTATTATTTTTTTAGATGACCAAGTAGACAAAATGTCTGCTGTTTTGCCCATAAACATATCCTTATGAATTATATAACAGTCTTGAGGTCATTGGGTCAAGCGTGTGTGTGTGTGTGTGTGTGTGTGTATGTGTTTTATTTATTTCAGACGCTTTAATTCATAGGGGTTTTGTCATTTTTATTTAGCAAGGTCCCATTAAATTGATCACAAGTGACATTAAATACATTATAAGGGTACAAAATATGTACAAACCCGATTCCCAAAAAGTTGGGACACTGTACAAATTGTGAATAAAAAACAGAATGCAATGGTGTGGAAGTTTCAAATTTCAATATTTTATTCTGAACACAACATAGATGACATATCAAATATTTAAACTGAGAAAATGTATCAAAAATAAGTTGATTTAAAATTTCATGGCATCAACACGTCAAAAAAGTTGGGACAATGCCATGTTTACCACTGTGTGGCATCCCCTCGTCTTTTTATAGTAGTCTGCAAACGTCTGGGGACTGAGGAGACAAGTTGCTCAAGTTTAGGAAAAGGAATGTTTTCCCATTCTTGTCTAATACAGGCTTCTAGTTGCTCAACCGTCTTAGGTCTTCTTTGTCACATCTTAGGTCTTCTTTGTCACATCTTCCTCTTTATGATGTGGCAAATGTTTTCTATGGGTGAAAGATCTGGACTGCAGGCTGACCATTTCAGTACTCGGATCCTTCTTCTACACAACCATGATGTTGTAAGAAAACGCCTGCACTTCTGGGTCATGTTAAGATATGGCTTCTTTTTTGACATTAAGAGTTGGCACCGTGAATTGTGTTCATCGACAATGTTTTCTAGAATTATTCCTGAGCCCATGTTGTGATTTAACTTTATTCACAAAATAGGTTTTTGAAATGAACTATGTAGTTAAAAACAGACTGAATCTAGTTTTTCAGTTATTGTACTTAGTGTGTGATCCTATGAATGATCTACAGTCAGTGGTGTCAAAAGTATTGGCATTCATTACTCAAGTAGAAGTATAGATACTAGGGTTTAAAAAGACTTTTGTAGAAGTTGAAGTATCAACTCAAGCTTTTTACTCAAGTAAAAGTGTAAAAGTACTGGTTTAAAAAACTACTTAAAGTATAAAAGTAAAAGTAATGTAAGGAAAAAAAATGCCATTAAGAACAAAAGCTTGGGCCGTGCCACAAGGGCCTATTGTGCACTACCCCACCTCCTCAAAAAAAAAATTTTCTAAAGGCCATAATGACTATAATGTTATATTAAAATGTTCATGTTGAAAAATTTGGGAGGCACTAGGCTACCTGTTTCAGCCACATATATGCCCATTGAAAATGAACTCATTTTAGTACAATGCAAATACATTAAAGAGCTAGAGATATGATGACTAGTTGCCAATAAGTATTGTTATGGTGCAAAAAGTCAAACTTCAGAGGCATGTCATCAATAACCTTGAATGGAATGTAAATGTACATCCAAGCTTAGCTGCAGGACTCTGTGAGGGCAATGGACAAGAACATTGGTGCAGGCTAAGAAACAATTACTCTTGTGTGGTTGACTATTTACAATAAACATTATAGTGCTGTCAAAATGAATGATTAATCTAAGTGATTATTCAAAAACTAAAAATGAAAAATAACTCATAATCCTGATACCTTCTTGATTGATAGCTTCTTGTATTCGGTACATACGTCTGCTATGTCCAGTGTTCGGAGGGTAACGAGTTACAAAGTTGATATAGAGCTTCACAGTCCCACCCACAGCCCGAGAGAGCTCTGGTGCTGGAAGTAAATTTCCCATTCATTTCTCCCATTCACTTTCGGAAAAATCCGTATCTAAAGAGTTTTAGAGCATGTGTGAGGATAACCAGCTACGGCTGAACTCATAAGCATATAACATATCATTTCAAGTGAAAAAATTAAGACAAAATCCAAAAAAAGTCAAAGGTACAAGACTGTGTACATATTTTCATTTCGAGCGCAGGAACTACTCATCCCATAAACCACCGCACCCCATTGAATTCGACTGAAGCCATAACTGCGAACGAGGCAACGAGCCTTTTGAGCGACATCCAAATCTGATGACGGCCGCTCGCGCGAACTTTTTCCTCCAGTGAATTTTATTTTATATAGTGAATGTGCAGTAATAGCAGTTCTTTCAGTATTAATCGTGTAAATAAATAGTGTTTTATATATGTATTGTGTATTGATTTTTATTTTATCATCGTGTATTTTATATTGTGTGCGTGTGTGAAAGTGGTTAACGATAACGTCAGCAATGGTGCAGTGCTTTGTATCTGACTGCAATCACTGCTCAGTTGTCAACACATGTCGTTGCCATTACACAAATGTTCAGTAAATGCACAAAAAGGTATGTCTAGGCTAAATATTGTTTTGACAGTGGCATTATAAAATGCTTGATATGACTCATTTCATATGGAGGCTACAGTAGCCTAGCTAAAGTGGACGATAATGCTAACTAAAGTTACCAACCTCCCTGCAAAACTCTCAATGGCAGCCAAGGAGATCATGATTGCACTGATAAGTCTACCGTGCAAAAACGCAATACAGGTTTTTATTTTATTTTATTTTTTTATTAATGATCTTCAGTCTTCACGGACCTTCAAGGGGTTTAACCAGATGGTTATACGAGCTCCACCAATCAGATGCATCACTGTGGGATTGTGGGATTGTTCAGGATTGTGGGTAATGAAGTTTTCCACAAGTTCATCAAACAACCGCAGTAAGAATATTTCATCAAGCACGGTGAGTAATGGCTTCTCCTACAATTGTTATTTGCACCTCTTGCCACATGTACAGTTTATCTATCTCTGTCGCTGATGAGGGATTCACATGTGATAAATGCAGGGAAACAGTTAGGCTGACAGAGAAGATTTCAGAATTAGAGACACGCATCCAAACTTTAATTGAGGACAGTAAGAATGTTAGGGCTCTAGATATGGCTTTGGATGCGTCTAGCTCAGGGATTCCTGTACATTGTCCGGTTCCAGCAGAGCCCCTGCAGCAGGGCAACTGGGTGACGGTGAGGCAGCGTAGTCGTGGGTCAAAACACCGCTCTTCTGTTCCGATCAAAACATTAAACAGGTTCTCCCCACTCAGTGATGCACCCACTGAGAAACCTGATGAAAGTGCTCTAGTTATTGGCGATTCTATTGTACGGAACGTGAATATAGAGACACCAGCCACCATAGTCAAATGTTTACCGGGAGCCAGAGCGCCTGACATCTTGGCAAATTTAAAAGTGATGGCTAATGCTAAACGTAAATACAGTAAGATTGTTATTCATGCCGGCGCTAATGATGTTCGACTTCGCCAGTCGGAGATCACTAAAAATAACTTTAAAGAGGTGTGTGAACTTGCAAGCACGATGTCAGACACTGTAATATGCTCTGGTCCCCTCCCTGCTTACCGTGGTGACGAGATGCATAGCAGATTGTCATCACTCAATGGCTGGATGTCTAAGTGGTGCCCACAGAATAACATAGGTTATATAGACAATTGGACGAGCTTTTGGGGCAGACCTGACCTGTTTAAAAGAGATGGTCTTCATCCCTCCTGGGGTGGTGCTGCTCTTCTGTCTAGAAATATGGCACATAGTCTTAGTGTTTATACTTGACTAACTGGGGCCCAGGTCAGGAAGCAGACAGACTGGCTAAACCGACCGTCTGCTAGCTGCCTCCCGTCACAGAGGTCAGTTAATTCTCAGCACATAGAGACTCTTTCACCTAGATATCACACTATAGAGACTGTGTCTGTTCCACGAACTAGAAAATACAAAAAACGTCCAAACCAAGTTAAGGTTAACAATTTAATTGAGGTTCAACAAATAAAAAACAAATGCAATATGGATAAACAAATGATAAAGATTGGCTTATTGAATATCAGATCCATTTCTACGAAAACACTTTTTGTAAATAATATGATAACTGATCATAATATAGATGTGCTCTGCTTGACAGAAACCTGGCTAAAACCTGATGATTACATTATTTTAAATGAGTCCACCCCCCAAGATTATTGTTATAAACACGAGCCGCGTCTAAAAGGCAAAGGGGGAGGAGTTGCTTCAATTTATAATAACGTTTTCAGGATTTCTCAGAGGGCAGGCTTCAAGTATAACTCGTTTGAAGTAATGGTGCTTCATATAACACTATCCAGAGAAACCAATGTTAATGATAAATCCCCTGTTATGTTTGTACTGGCTACTGTATACAGGCCACCAGGGCACCATACAGACTTTATTAAAGAGTTTGGTGATTTTACATCCGAGTTAGTTCTGGCTGCAGATAAAGTCTTAATAGTTGGTGATTTTAATATCCATGTCGATAATGAAAAAGATGCATTGGGATCAGCATTTATAGACATTCTGAACTCTATTGGTGTTAGACAACACGTTTCAGGACCTACTCATTGTCGAAATCATACTCTAGATTTAATACTGTCACATGGAATTGATGTTGATAGTGTTGAAATTATTCAGCCAAGTGATGATATCTCAGATCATTATTTAGTTCTGTGTAAACTTCATATAGCCAAAATTGTAAATTCTACTTCTTGTTACAAGTATCGAAGAACCATCACTTCTACCACAAAAGACTGCTTTTTAAGTTATCTTCCTGATGTATCCGAATTCCTTAGCATATCCAAAACCTCAGAACAACTTGATGATGTAACAGAAACTATGGACTCTCTCTTTTCTAGCACTTTAAATACAGTTGCTCCTTTACGCTTAAGAAAGGTTAAGGAAAACAGTTTGACACCATGGTATAATGAGCATACTCGCACCCTAAAGAGAGCAGCCCGAAAAATGGAGCGCAGCTGGAGGAAAACAAAACTAGAGGTATTTCGTATTGCTTGGCGGGAAAGTAGCATATCCTACAGAAAAGCATTAAAAACTGCTAGATCTGATTACTTTTCTTCTCTTTTAGAAGAAAACAAACATAACCCCAGGTATTTATTCAATACAGTGGCTAAATTAACGAAAAATAAAGCCTCAACAAGTGTTGACATTTCCCAACACCACAGCAGTAATGACTTTATGAACTACTTTACTTCTAAAATCGATACTATTAGAGATAAAATTGCAACCATTCAGCCGTCAGCTACAGTTTCGCATCAGACAGTGCACTATAGACCCCCTGAGGAACAGTTCCACTCATTCTCTACTATAGGAGAGGAAGAATTGTATAAACTTGTTAAATCATCTAAACTTACAACATGTATGTTAGACCCTATACCATCTAAGCTCTTAAAAGAGGTGCTTCCAGAAGTCATAGGTCCTCTTCTGACTATTATTAATTCCTCATTGTCATTAGGATATGTCCCCAAAACCTTCAAACTGGCTGTTATTAAGCCTCTCATAAAAAAGCCACAACTTGACCCCAGAGAACTAGTTAATTATAGACCAATCTCGAATCTCCCTTTTCTGTCCAAGATACTAGAAAAGGTGGTATCCTCACAATTATATTCCTTCTTAGAGAAAAATGGTATATGTGAGGATTTCCAGTCAGGATTTAGACCGTATCATAGTACTGAAACTGCTCTCCTTAGAGTTACAAATGATCTGCTCTTATCATCTGATCGTGGGTGTCACGGTTTTGGTAAGGGAGGAACTCAGGTGCAGACAGGGATTCTCAAACAAAGGGTTTATTACAAAAAGGGGAAAACAAAACCCACGAGGGGGAAAACACGGAGCAAGGTAAAGACTAAATAACAAAAACAGGACTGGACTAACAAGATAAACAAGGACTCTAAATACTAGCTATAAACAAACACTCACGGTAATACAAACACTTCTTAAGGAACAATCACAGAGTGGAACAATCACAGGTACAAATCTCAGGTACAATCACAATGACAATGAACCGACGCAAGACAGAGCACACTAGGAGATCTAAATAGGGGGAACAATCAAGACACGACAGGTGGCACAGATGGGACAATCAAGACACGACTAGGTTAACAAGGGGGGCGGGGCAAGGGAACGACACAACACAAGCACATGGCCCAAAGACAAGGCCATGCGCTTGTACACAAAACACGGGTCTGTCATGATCCTGCCTCAAGACTAGGAAAAATCAAGGACACGAGGGCAGAATCATGACAGTGGGTGTATCTCTCTATTAGTTTTATTGGATCTTAGTGCTGCGTTTGACACAATTGACCACAACATTCTTTTGCATAGACTTGAACACTTTGTTGGCATCAGTGGAAGTGCATTAGCATGGTTTAAATCGTACTTATATGACCGCCATCAGTTCATAGCAGTGAATGAAGATGTATCATATCGATCACAAGTGCAGTATGGAGTACCTCAAGGCTCAGTTCTAGGGCCGCTACTCTTCACGCTTTATATGTTACCCTTGGGAGATATCATCAGGAAACATGGTGTTAGCTTTCACTGTTATGCTGATGATACGCAGCTCTATATTTCCTCGCAGCCCGGTGAAACACACCACGAGCTCAAACAGAGACAGAGGACACAAGGTGTGTGTTTACCGATATATTGTTAGAATATCTGTATCTGTGAAGTTCTTTGTCATAAATACAGTTTACAAAAGGTCACGATCAGTCGGTTTCTCATCTAGTGTAAAGTTTTCGCTTGTCACCGCTAATCACGAAACAGCTGTTTCCTTACACTTATTTAAATATACTTCATTTAATCATACGTACATACACTACTGTGCAAAAGTCTTAGGCAGTATTTTCACTTAAAAGAATGGTGTTCGGCCAGTTATTTATATATTTTGCTGTAGAGTGTCACTGTCAGTATAAAATATCAGTTTACAATTCCAAACATTCATTTTGCCATCGTCAAACTGCTTGTGCATTCAAAATCGCACTAGATTATTATTCAAATTAATGGCAAACTACTGTTCTACTGACACATTGCAGCAAAAGATATAAATAACTGGCTTAAAACCCTTTTTTGGGGTGAAAACACTATTCTTTCTTTTCCATAAGACTTTTGCACAGTACTGTATTTTAAAAACGAGATTGTTGCTACTTTATAAAGAATGAGCATACAGTCATTCACAGAACTGATTTAAGACAGTGACAGACAGCACTCATCTTAACTAAATATCAGAGTGAGTGACAGAGATACAGTAGAAACATTATGTGTACTTTTGTATTAAATAATGACCCAGATTGTGAAATACATTTATTAGCCTTAGATTAAGGGAAGCACAACTTGGGAAATGAGAGCATCCAAGGTGAAAGCTATGGATTTATTTTAAATATTTGTAATGTTCTTTAATGTTATCCATAGTTTTTTTTGTAGTTCTTTTTTTTTTTAAGTATCGGTTCAGGCACGTTGAGGCGCCAGTACCATTTTAAAAGTATCGAAAAGGCACTGGACCCTACTTAAAAGTTATTATTTATTTCTCACTACTGGCTCATTTGCCAAATGGGTGCTTTCTCTTCGTCCTCCACAAATTAAGCTACTGTAGGTAGTTGGGTTGTGAGACGTTTTAATAAATTATCGTTTGCGATTAATGACGCAAATGACAATGTTGTGATATCTAGGCTATAGAGCATCACAGTCCCACCCACAGCTGGTGCCGGAACTAAAAATTCAATGCAATTTCTGCATTGACATTTGGGGTATAAGCCATTAAAACGTAACCATACATGGTAGACTTAAAACCAGCTACGGCTGTACTAAGCAACAGTATATGCTCATATAAACGTAAAAAGATCATGGGGGCACTAACCTTGTTTTGATCTAAATGCCTTTTATTCGCTATGTCTTGGCTAAGTACTTCATTCAATCAATCACCTTTATTTATATAGTGGCTTTAAACAAAATACATTGCGCCAAAGCACTGAACAACATTCATTTGGAAAACAGTGTCTCAATAATGCAAAATGATAGTTAAAGGCAGTTCATCATTGAATTCAGTTATGTAATCTCTGTTCAGTTGAAATAGTGTCTGTTTTAATTTGCAATCAAGTCAATGATATCGCTGTAGATGAAGTGACCCCAACTAAGCAAGCCAGAGGCGACAGCGGCAAGGAACCGAAACTCCATCGGTGACAGAATGGAGAAAAAAACCTTGGGAGAAACCAGGCTCAGTTGGGGGGCCAGTTCTCCTCTGACCAGACGAAACCAGTAGTTCAATTCCAGGCTGCAGCAAAGTCAGATTGTGCAGAAGAATCATCTGTTTCCTGTGGTCTTGTCCTGGTGCTCCTCTGAGACAAGGTCTTTACAGGGGATCTGTATCTGGGGCTCTAGTTGTCCTGGTCTCCGCTGTCTTTCAGGGCAGTAGAGGTCCTTTCTAGGTGCTGATCCACCATCTGGTCTGGATACGTACTGGATCCGGGTGACTGCAGTGACCCTCTGATCTGGACACAGACTGGATCTGGTGGCCACGGTGACCTCGGAACAAGAGAGAAACAGACAAATATTAGCGTAGGTGCCATTCTTCTAATGATGTAGAAAGTACGGTGTTATGTGAAGTGTTCCGGTTCCAGTTTACCTAATTAATGCAGCCTAAAAATCCTTTAACGGATTTGGATATTAAAAGCATATTAGTATGTTATGTGTATGCCAGGTTAAAGAGATGGGTCTTTAATCTAGATTTAAACTGCAAGAGTGTGTCTGCCTCCCGAACAATGTTAGGTAGGTTATTCCAGAGTTTAGGCGCCAAATAGGAAAAGGATCTGCCGCCCGCAGTTGATTTTGATATTCTAGGTATTATCAAATTGCCTGAGTTTTGAGAACGTAGCGGACGTAGAGGAGTATAATGTAAAAGGAGCTCATTCAAATACTGAGGTGCTAAACCATTCAGGGCTTTATAAGTAATAAGCAATATTTTAAAATCTATACGATGTTTGATAGGGAGCCAGTGCAGTGTGGACAGGACCGGGCTAATATGGTCATACTTCCTGGTTCTAGTAAGAACTCTTGCTGCTGCATTTTGGACTAGCTGTAGTTTGTTTACCAAGCGTGCAGAACAACCACCCAATAAAGCATTACAATAGTCTAACCTTGAAGTCATAAATGCATGGATTAACATTTCTGCATTTGACATTGAGAGCATAGGCCGTAATTTAGATATATTTTTGAGATGGAAAAATGCAGTTTTACAAATGCTAGAAACGTGGCTTTCTAAGGAAAGATTGCGATCAAGTAGCACACCTAGGTTCCTAACTGATGACGAAGAATTGACAGAGCAACCATCAAGTCTTAGACAGTGTTCTAGGTTATTACAAGTAGAGTTTTTAGGCCCTATGATTAACACCTCTGTTTTTTCTGAATTTAGCAGTAAGAAATTACTCGTCATCCAATTTTTTATATCGACTATGCATTCCATTAGTTTTTCAAATTGGTGTGTTTCACCGGGCTGCGAGGAAATATAGAGCTGCGTATCATCAGCATAACAGTGAAAGCTAACACCATGTTTCCTGATGATATCTCCCAAGGGTAACATATAAAGCGTGAAGAGTAGCGGCCCTAGAACTGAGCCTTGAGGTACTCCATACTGCACTTGTGATCGATATGATACATCTTCATTCACTGCTATGAACTGATGGCGGTCATATAAGTACGATTTAAACCATGCTAATGCACTTCCACTGATGCCAACAAAGTGTTCAAGTCTATGCAAAAGAATGTTGTGGTCAATTGTGTCAAACGCAGCACTAAGATCCAATAAAACTAATAGAGAGATACACCCACTGTCATGATTCTGCCCTCGTGTCCTTGATTTTTCCTAGTCTTGAGGCAGGATCATGACAGACCCGTGTTTTGTGTACAAGCGCATGGCCTTGTCTTTGGGCCATGTGCTTGTGTTGTGTCGTTCCCTTGCCCCGCCCCCCTTGTTAACCTAGTCGTGTCTTGATTGTCCCATCTGTGCCACCTGTCGTGTCTTGATTGTTCCCCCTATTTAGATCTCCTAGTGTGCTCTGTCTTGCGTCGGTTCATTGTCATTGTCATTGTGATTGTACCTGAGATTTTGTACCTGTGATTGTTCCACTCTGTGATTGTTCCTTAAGAAGTGTTTGTATTACCGTGAGTGTTTGTTTATAGCTAGTATTTAGAGTCCTTGTTTATCTTGTTAGTCCAGTCCTGTTTTTGTTATTTAGTCTTTACCTTGCTCCGTGTTTTCCCCCTCGTGGGTTTTGTTTTCCCCTTTTTGTAATAAACCCTTTGTTTGAGAATCCCTGTCTGCACCTGAGTTCCTCCCTTACCAAAACCTGACAGAATGAACCGACCAGAATGGAACTCAGCGGACAGGAGGCAATGCTGGATGCCCGTGCCAGCAGCGTCGAGAGCTGGCGTGCCCGTGCCAGCAGCGTCGAGAGCTGGCGTGCCCGTGCCAGCAGCGTCGAGAGCTGGCGTGCCCGTGCCAGCAGCGTCGAGAGCTGGCGTGCCCGTGCCAGCAGCGTCGAGAGCTGGCGTGCCCGTGCCAGCAGCGTCGAGAGCTGCTCGACGCCAGCAGCGCGAGCCAGCAGCGGTGGGCGTGCCCGAGCCAGCAGCGGTGGGCGTGCCCGAGCCAGCAGCGGTGGGCGTGCCCGAGCCAGCAGCGGTGAGCGTGCCCGAGCCAGCAGCGGTGAGCGTGCCCGAGCCAGCAGCGGTGAGCGGTGAGCGCTGGCGTGCCCGAGCCGGCAAGGAAGGAAGAGAGCCGTATTCAAGTCTGCAGTCGTGAGAGCGGAGGAGAGAGCCGCGGCCGACTCTGCAGCAAAAACTCTAGTACAGTCTGTCTCGTCTCGTAAGGAGATGCCAATTATCCTAGCTGCTAAAGCCTTTTCTGATTATTTGTCCCGTCTTGTTCAAATTTTAGAAGTCCCCGTCAGTCCTGTCTTGTCCCCTGACCCTGTCCCAGAAGTCCCGAGTGTCCAGCCGTTGTCTCTCCGTGTCCTGTTATCTCCCCGAGCCCAGTAGATGTTGTCTCCCCGAGCCCAGTAGATGTTGTCTCCCCGAGCCCAGTAGATGTTGTCTCCCCGAGTCCTGTGGTCCCCCCGTGTCCAGCTGATGTTGTCATGTGTCCTGTGGTCCCCCCGTGTCCAGCTGATGTTGTCATGTGTCCTGTGGTCGCCCCTCGTCCAGTCAATGTAGCCCCTCTTCCTGTAGAGGTTGCCCCGTGTCCTGTGACCCCTCCTGTCATGTCCTCTGTCAGGTGTCCTGAGACCACTCCCCACCCTAGACCACCCAGACCTGCCCGGACCCCTCGTTGTCAGCCTTCGTCCCGTCCTCCTAAGACTCCTGCCCCACCCACCCACCCTGGTCTGTCCCCCATGAACTTTGTGGTCCCGCCTCCTCCCCTTCCCTGTTTGTTTTTTTTGATTTGTCACCCCAACCCTGCCATTGTGTACTCATGTTTGCCGTTGTTATTATTTGTCATGTCTTGTTGGTTTGTGTCGGTGTCCCAGTCTGTCATGTCAGTCATGTCCCGTGTTTGATGTTCCCTTGAGGAGCGTCTGGAAGCCGCTCCTTAAGGAGGGGTTCTGTCATGATTCTGCCCTCGTGTCCTTGATTTTTCCTAGTCTTGAGGCAGGATCATGACAGACCCGTGTTTTGTGTACAAGCGCATGGCCTTGTCTTTGGGCCATGTGCTTGTGTTGTGTCGTTCCCTTGCCCCGCCCCCCTTGTTAACCTAGTCGTGTCTTGATTGTCCCATCTGTGCCACCTGTCGTGTCTTGATTGTTCCCCCTATTTAGATCTCCTAGTGTGCTCTGTCTTGCGTCGGTTCATTGTCATTGTGATTGTACCTGAGATTTGTACCTGTGATTGTTCCACTCTGTGATTGTTCCTTAAGAAGTGTTTGTATTACCGTGAGTGTTTGTTTATAGCTAGTATTTAGAGTCCTTGTTTATCTTGTTAGTCCAGTCCTGTTTTTGTTATTTAGTCTTTACCTTGCTCCGTGTTTTCCCCCTCGTGGGTTTTGTTTTCCCCTTTTTGTAATAAACCCTTTGTTTGAGAATCCCTGTCTGCACCTGAGTTCCTCCCTTACCAAAACCGTGACACCCACGATCAGATGATAAGAGCAGATCATTTGTAACTCTAAGGAGAGCAGTTTCAGTACTATGATACGGTCTAAATCCTGACTGGAAATCCTCACATATACCATTTTTCTCTAAGAAGGAATATAATTGTGAGGATACCACCTTTTCTAGTATCTTGGACAGAAAAGGGAGATTCGAGATTGGTCTATAATTAACTAGTTCTCTGGGGTCAAGTTGTGGCTTTTTTATGAGAGGCTTAATAACAGCCAGTTTGAAGGTTTTGGGGACATATCCTAATGACAATGAGGAATTAATAATAGTCAGAAGAGGACCTATGACTTCTGGAAGCACCTCTTTTAAGAGCTTAGATGGTATAGGGTCTAACATACATGTTGTAAGTTTAGATGATTTAACAAGTTTATACAATTCTTCCTCTCCTATAGTAGAGAATGAGTGGAACTGTTCCTCAGGGGGTCTATAGTGCACTGTCTGATGCGAAACTGTAGCTGACGGCTGAATGGTTGCAATTTTATCTCTAATAGTATCGATTTTAGAAGTAAAGTAGTTCATAAAGTCATTACTGCTGTGGTGTTGGGAAATGTCAACACTTGTTGAGGCTTTATTTTTCGTTAATTTAGCCACTGTATTGAATAAATACCTGGGGTTATGTTTGTTTTCTTCTAAAAGAGAAGAAAAGTAATCAGATCTAGCAGTTTTTAATGCTTTTCTGTAGGATATGCTACTTTCCCGCCAAGCAATACGAAATATCTCTAGTTTTGTTTTCCTCCAGCTGCGCTCCTTTTTTCGGGCTGCTCTCTTTAGGGTGCGAGTATGCTCATTATACCATGGTGTCAAACTGTTTTCCTTAACCTTTCTTAAGCGTAAAGGAGCAACTGTATTTAAAGTGCTAGAAAAGAGAGAGTCCATAGTTTCTGTTACATCATCAAGTTGTTCTGAGGTTTTGGATATGCTAAGGAATTCGGATACATCAGGAAGATAACTTAAAAAGCAGTCTTTTGTGGTAGAAGTGATGGTTCTTCGATACTTGTAACAAGAAGTAGAATTTACAATTTTGGCTATATGAAGTTTACACAGAACTAAATAATGATCTGAGATATCATCACTTGGCTGAATAATTTCAACACTATCAACATCAATTCCATGTGACAGTATTAAATCTAGAGTATGATTTCGACAATGAGTAGGTCCTGAAACGTGTTGTCTAACACCAATAGAGTTCAGAATGTCTATAAATGCTGATCCCAATGCATCTTTTTCATTATCGACATGGATATTAAAATCACCAACTATTAAGACTTTATCTGCAGCCAGAACTAACTCGGATGTAAAATCACCAAACTCTTTAATAAAGTCTGTATGGTGCCCTGGTGGCCTGTATACAGTAGCCAGTACAAACATAACAGGGGATTTATCATTAACATTGGTTTCTCTGGATAGTGTTATATGAAGCACCATTACTTCAAACGAGTTATACTTGAAGCCTGCCCTCTGAGAAATCCTGAAAACGTTATTATAAATTGAAGCAACTCCTCCCCCTTTGCCTTTTAGACGCGGCTCGTGTTTATAACAATAATCTTGGGGGGTGGACTCATTTAAAATAATGTAATCATCAGGTTTTAGCCAGGTTTCTGTCAAGCAGAGCACATCTATATTATGATCAGTTATCATATTATTTACAAAAAGTGTTTTCGTAGAAATGGATCTGATATTCAATAAGCCAATCTTTATCATTTGTTTATCCATATTGCATTTGTTTTTTATTTGTTGAACCTCAATTAAATTGTTAACCTTAACTTGGTTTGGACGTTTTTTGTATTTTCTAGTTCGTGGAACAGACACAGTCTCTATAGTGTGATATCTAGGTGAAAGAGTCTCTATGTGCTGAGAATTAACTGACCTCTGTGACGGGAGGCAGCTAGCAGACGGTCGGTTTAGCCAGTCTGTCTGCTTCCTGACCTGGGCCCCAGTTAGTCAAGTATAAACACTAAGACTATGTGCCATATTTCTAGACAGAAGAGCAGCACCACCCCAGGAGGGATGAAGACCATCTCTTTTAAACAGGTCAGGTCTGCCCCAAAAGCTCGTCCAATTGTCTATATAACCTATGTTATTCTGTGGGCACCACTTAGACATCCAGCCATTGAGTGATGACAATCTGCTATGCATCTCGTCACCACGGTAAGCAGGGAGGGGACCAGAGCATATTACAGTGTCTGACATCGTGCTTGCAAGTTCACACACCTCTTTAAAGTTATTTTTAGTGATCTCCGACTGGCGAAGTCGAACATCATTAGCGCCGGCATGAATAACAATCTTACTGTATTTACGTTTAGCATTAGCCAGCACTTTTAAATTTGCCAAGATGTCAGGCGCTCTGGCTCCCGGTAAACATTTGACTATGGTGGCTGGTGTCTCTATATTCACGTTCCGTACAATAGAATCGCCAATAACTAGAGCACTTTCATCAGGTTTCTCAGTGGGTGCATCACTGAGTGGGGAGAACCTGTTTAATGTTTTGATCGGAACAGAAGAGCGGTGTTTTGACCCACGACTACGCTGCCTCACCGTCACCCAGTTGCCCTGCTGCAGGGGCTCTGCTGGAACCGGACAATGTACAGGAATCCCTGAGCTAGACGCATCCAAAGCCATATCTAGAGCCCTAACATTCTTACTGTCCTCAATTAAAGTTTGGATGCGTGTCTCTAATTCTGAAATCTTCTCTGTCAGCCTAACTGTTTCCCTGCATTTATCACATGTGAATCCCTCATCAGCGACAGAGATAGATAAACTGTACATGTGGCAAGAGGTGCAAATAACAATTGTAGGAGAAGCCATTACTCACCGTGCTTGATGAAATATTCTTACTGCGGTTGTTTGATGAACTTGTGGAAAACTTCATTACCCACAATCCTGAACAATCCCACAATCCCACAGTGATGCATCTGATTGGTGGAGCTCGTATAACCATCTGGTTAAACCCCTTGAAGGTCCGTGAAGACTGAAGATCATTAATAAAAAAATAAAATAAAATAAAAACCTGTATTGCGTTTTTGCACGGTAGACTTATCAGTGCAATCATGATCTCCTTGGCTGCCATTGAGAGTTTTGCAGGGAGGTTGGTAACTTTAGTTAGCATTATCGTCCACTTTAGCTAGGCTACTGTAGCCTCCATATGAAATGAGTCATATCAAGCATTTTATAATGCCACTGTCAAAACAATATTTAGCCTAGACATACCTTTTTGTGCATTTACTGAACATTTGTGTAATGGCAACGACATGTGTTGACAACTGAGCAGTGATTGCAGTCAGATACAAAGCACTGCACCATTGCTGACGTTATCGTTAACCACTTTCACACACGCACACAATATAAAATACACGATGATAAAATAAAAATCAATACACAATACATATATAAAACACTATTTATTTACACGATTAATACTGAAAGAACTGCTATTACTGCACATTCACTATATAAAATAAAATTCACTGGAGGAAAAAGTTCGCGCGAGCGGCCGTCATCAGATTTGGATGTCGCTCAAAAGGCTCGTTGCCTCGTTCGCAGTTATGGCTTCAGTCGAATTCAATGGGGCGCGGTGGTTTATGGGATGAGTAGTTCCTGCGCTCGAAATGAAAATATGTACACAGTCTTGTACCTTTGACTTTTTTTGGATTTTGTCTTAATTTTTTCACTTGAAATGATATGTTATATGCTTATGAGTTCAGCCGTAGCTGGTTATCCTCACACATGCTCTAAAACTCTTTAGATACGGATTTTTCCGAAAGTGAATGGGAGAAATGAATGGGAAATTTACTTCCAGCACCAGAGCTCTCTCGGGCTGTGGGTGGGACTGTGAAGCTCTATATCAACTTTGTAACTCGTTACCCTCCGAACACTGGACATAGCAGACGTATGTACCGAATACAAGAAGCTATCAATCAAGAAGGTATCAGGATTATGAGTTATTTTTCATTTTTAGTTTTTGAATAATCACTTAGATTAATCATTCATTTTGACAGCACTATAATGTTTATTGTAAATAGTCAACCACACAAGAGTAATTGTTTCTTAGCCTGCACCAATGTTCTTGTCCATTGCCCTCACAGAGTCCTGCAGCTAAGCTTGGATGTACATTTACATTCCATTCAAGGTTATTGATGACATGCCTCTGAAGTTTGACTTTTTGCACCATAACAATACTTATTGGCAACTAGTCATCATATCTCTAGCTCTTTAATGTATTTGCATTGTACTAAAATGAGTTCATTTTCAATGGGCATATATGTGGCTGAAACAGGTAGCCTAGTGCCTCCCAAATTTTTCAACATGAACATTTTAATATAACATTATAGTCATTATGGCCTTTAGAAAATTTTTTTTTTGAGGAGGTGGGGTAGTGCACAATAGGCCCTTGTGGCACGGCCCAAGCTTTTGTTCTTAATGGCATTTTTTTTCCTTACATTACTTTTACTTTTATACTTTAAGTAGTTTTTTAAACCAGTACTTTTACACTTTTACTTGAGTAAAAAGCTTGAGTTGATACTTCAACTTCTACAAAAGTCTTTTTAAACCCTAGTATCTATACTTCTACTTGAGTAATGAATGCCAATACTTTTGACACCACTGAATATATCGGTAAACACACACCTTGTGTCCTCTGTCTCTGTTTGAGCTCGCGCTGCTCCACCGTGGTCGGCGGATTGAAGAGCGCGCTGAAAGACGGGAGGAGACCGGACTGACGCCGGTTTCATTTGAAATTTAAGCGGACTGACTCTTAGGCGATCGGATACTACTGGTTCCAACCTACTTTTAAGAAATATATTTTTTGATAAACGAACCCAAAACTGTCTATGCAGTGTGATGTGACTTGTGTCATGTGCAGGTGTGATGGATCGCGTATGGACCAATAGGGTGTCGGAATGGTATATGTGTATACTTCTCATCCAACCACAATCAAATTCACTCCATCCTGATGGCGCGATTTATCTGGATAGGGTTTTTTTCTTTCTCTCTCTCTGAACGATAACAATCCGGTATGAAATAGCAGTAACGAAGCTATTTTTTTAAATGTAAGGAGTAGAAAGTACAGATACTTGCGTGAAAATGTAAGGAGTAGAAGTAAAAAGTCGGCTGAAAAATAATTACTCAAGTAAAGTATAGATACCCCAAATTTCTACTTAAGTACAGTAACGAAGTATTTGTACTTCGTTACTTGACACCTCTGCGCTCTGTGTGTGTGCACTTTGGATGGGTTAAATGCAGAGCCTGAATTCTGAGTATGGGTCACCATACTTGGTTGAATGTCATGTCACATTTGGTTTACAATAAATTATATATATATATATATATATATATATATATATATATATATATATATATATATATATATATATATATATATATATAAACAGCCAAATTGACCTTTTACTGTAGTCAGTGCTGATTCACTGTGAGGGTGCATGAAAATTTTCGTTTTACTAAATGACATGATTTTCGCCCAGTGGCCAGCTGTCTTCTCAAAACACCTAATACTGAAGCCACGTCATTTATACTCAGAGAACAGCAAATAAGATGTAGTTCAGCTCAGTTAGTGAGTTGCAAACATTTAATTCACACTGTTTCCCTGTAGCCTTCAGTACCTGCATCATCAGCAAGACCTCATATTAAGACCCCGAATTAGCAACCCATGACAGTGCTTCCCATGAGCAAGCTCTAAAGTGTTATGCCAGTGGGTTATTTTGGTCTTTGTCTGATAATGCTGTGTCCCTGATGAGCGTATAACTTTACAAAGGCAACATACTGTAAGAGGAACTTGTGTGTGTGTGTGTGTGTGGGCAGCACTTCTTGTACAAGAAAATGTTCGGAAGTTATAAGATGACTGAACTTAATTTAAATGGGGCATATCACAAAAATATCACATCTTTTAAGTTAAAAAGGATCATTACACAATGAAAAAGTAACTTTGAGAACATAAACGTTCTTAAAAAAGTTGCTTATAAAAATAAAACTATAGAAACAATATACAATCTGCTTTTTTTGAAAACTGAACTATTAAGATTATATGTAGGCCTAAATAAATAAATTTAAATTTTTTTGAATTCAATTGAGCCCTTTAAATATGTGGAATTTTCTATTTATTTTTCAGCTATCCTCTTTGTAAATGTCAGATTAAACTTTAAAGAAACAGCTCAAAAAAAAAAAAAAAAAAAAAAAGAGTACTCAGGCTATCCAAGATGAAAATGAGTTTGTTTCTTTGTTAGAGATTTGAGTAAATTTAGCATTACATCACCAACTGATCCACTGCAGTGAATAGGTGCCTCTTATTCTGACGGCACCCATTCACTGCAGAGGATCCATTGTTGAACAACAGATGCAATGCTAAATTTCTACAAATCTGTTCCGATGATGAAACAAAGGTATCTGTATCTGTGATGGCCTGGGAGCAAGAACATTTTCAACAAATTTTAAATTTTAGGTGAACTATTCACTTAATACAATTCATAATTACAGTTCTAATTTATTTTCCTGCTAAAATGTTATCATAATCATGCTAAATTTCAAATGAGCATGCTTACTGAGAGCTGCCCACTTCTTACTCTGGGTATTATTGGTTGTGATATTTCACCCTGCACATGACACAAATAGACAATGAAATGTCATAGAGAGTGACGATGTCCCATCAAGTCTGGAGGGCTGAAGCATCAGGGTTTATAGACTCATAACATTTAAATTAGCACATCACAGCCTTGTTTCTATAGACCGCCAAAGCCTCATTTGCCCTAATCTCTGATTGAAAACAATTTCCCCCAGAAAAACAACACAGATCTAACTCAAACTCAAGTGGTAAATGGTTAAAATACAAGTGCAGTGGGGAAATTTGAAAATATACGAAACCGCCATTAATAGTTCAACATAAATGCACATTTATCTTGATTGACAGCTGTGAGTTCAGCTGTTGCAAGATACATTAGCTAACACTTTTACTAAGTAATGGCAAAACATAACAGACTTACTGGGTAATATGATGTTTATTCTGATGCTTTCGGCAAAACCCTGTGGCTTTAAATGTACGTTTACCATTTATCTTTCTGCATGTGACAGTTGCAGCTCAGTTATGAGTAGATTTTCCCAAGCAGTATCAGTGTCTTTGTTCCTGTGCAATAGAGCATCATGGATATTAATGAGACTGGAGATATTTGAAGCATAATGCATTAGTGTATTTAAAATTTCTCATGCCTAGGGAAGGTAAGTCAGAAGGGAATCTACTTTTAATACATTACCATTAAAAATTTAACAAGACTGACATGGGCAAATTTTGTTTTTTATTGAAGTTTTTTAAGTATTAAGTATTGTATATATATCTATATATATATTAAATTGAGCATGAATCTGAAAGGAAGCTTTGCCCTATTTGTCCTTTGTGCCACAATTAACTGACCTGCATAGAGACTCTGGTGAAATAAGGAGTTTGAGCTACCGTTAAATCCTTCAATTCAATTACATGAAAAAAGAAAAAAAAGAGAAGCTATTTATGTATAATCCAGTGGAAATTAAGCCCCATAAAAGCATTATGGCTTTCTCTGCAATGTCAGTGGTGGTAATCTGCTAACTGTAATTTATACAACAGTTAATCAATTATTTACAGAGAGGAGTAGGGCAAATTTTCTAATAGAATACACTAAATAATAAATAGACGCACTTCTTTTCTCTGTCTCTCTCTCTCTCTTCTTTTGGAAGCAATGCCTGACCATCTGGAATCAAAGATGAAGAGTGTTGTCCAAGAGTGATGAAAGATTGAAAGCAGAATTACTGACTGTATATGTTGTCAAATAAGTGCTGACTAGACATGTGCCGGCATTCGAAATACGATATATCATGATAATGAACATGCACAATATTGTCATCGTGGGCACTTCAAAATACTGTGAATAATTATGTATTACCCATTATCCCATCAACTGGTCACAATGCACAACACCACTGTGCTCTGAATGAAAGCGCACATTGACTCTCTGACAGCAGGTGGTGCTGAACAGCAGAAATGCAGCCGTTACTATGGAAACCCAGTAAACAAAGCAGCTGCACAGCTATTTTCTTTCTATCTTCTCCCACTCTTAAGGGACATAACACCATTTTGAACTAAAAAATTAAAAAATGTTTATGCGTTTTGGACATTCATATATATGACAAGATTGTTTGGGGGGCCTGAAAACACAAACTTTTTCAAAGATGTATTTTTGTCTTTTTGCTGACAGGATCAGAAATGTCTGCGAACCAGAACTCGAACTCAAGACGTCCAAAATGTGACAGCGCTTTATGTTGGTATATGCTGGCATGCTGCCCACAAGGTTATTGGAACCGAAAACGCGCTTCAAAGTGCTTGTTTTTGAAAATGATATCGTTATCATCTCAGTGTAAACTAGAAAAAAATATAAAAATTTGTGGAAATGGTGACTCCATGCTTGTGCATATTATTTGTTCGGTCTGTAGGTGCATAGTGTTTCTATACTATTGTCGCGTTTCCACCGAAATTACCCGGAACATTTGTACCAGGAACTTTTTTCCCCCCAGACCTGTTGCTTTCTGCATTTCCACCGCGGTGTAAAGTACCGGGAAGATTAGGCAAATGACTGGTGACGTAGGTCCGCGCACGTTTCTCAAACAAAGTACCTCTGATTAAAAAAAAAAAAAAAAAAGGATGCTGATTTTGGACGTGCATCATCGGTAGTTAGTTCAGACTTTGTGCATTCGACTGGGGAGTGTGATGTCAGCGACGACGAGAATCCTGTAATTTTCCTCTCTGTATATTTACAATAAAACGAAATAGGATATCAAATACCACTGTCTCCTTTGGTTTTTATTTAACCATAATAACAGCTGCAGAAATGTACTTAGTTCAGGGATATGTGAATATGCAGCCATTACAATGAAACAAAATATTATATAAATTTGCCTTTTTTATTTTCATTTTAACATATAGATAAATTGAATACAGACCAAAGAAAACCTGTTAGATTTACCCCGCAGCTGAATTATATTTTATGTTTAACCACTAAAGACACATCAGAGCCAGCGGCACATATCAGAAGGTCTAACCGAGGTGAGGCTGCTTCTCGGCGGATACATGAGGACTGAGCTCCCGCTGATCGAGTGGAGCTCACCGTCTACGAGATCGGCGAAACAGATTTTTAAATAGGCGCTGTCTTTATAAATAAACCATAGATTTGATTAAACAACTACATTCTCGCCTGAAATACTTTTAAAATTACATTTCATGACACAATAACAGTAATATTTTGAAAATGTTGATCCGAATAAATGGTTGTTAAACTCAACCAATGCTGCGTGAACTCAACCAATCAGCATGTTTAGCGCCAAAGTCCCGCCCCCAAAAGTTCCGGAACTTTGAAAAAGTACCACCTTGCCAGCAGGGACTTTCTGAGGGGCATTTTTTTACCCGGAACTTTATTTAGTTCCTGGTTCCTGCGGTGGAAACACACCAAGTACCAGGCCAAAGTCCCTAGTTCCTGGGTAAAGTTCCTGCGGTGGAAACGCGGCAAAAGTTATATCGCCAACTACTGGCCAGACGAGCATTACAGCATTTTAGACATTTTGTGAATGGTGATCGTTTGATCATTATTATCTGAACACAAAACCTTTCAAGAATGCAAAGGGAAAACCGTTTTTTAGTACAATCATTGTCATTTTAATGTACTATTAAAGCTGCAGTTGGTAACTTTTGACGCTCTAGCGGTTAATAAACAGAACTGGTTGCGTCTTGCGGAAGAACATCGTAGCCAGAATTACTTCTCTCTGTTTATGTTAATGAAGAATCACAAAGGTACTGGGTTACTCCGCCACGGTACCCCTGAAGCAATCTAAAATATTCAGAATATAAACACTTATTATAGGTTCACCCTAGTGATTCAAGACAAGCTAAAAACATGGTTTGGAAAATGGATTCATGGTGTACTCGCTTATTATATACATTTTTCTACATTTTGAACACAAACAAAGTTACGGACCGCAGCTCTGATTGGTTGTTTCTTAACGGGAGCGGACGAATTTCTGCAAATGGCAATAGGAGCACTGGGAGGAGACAGAATAGCTTGATTTTTTCACAGATTATCTGTCTCATATTCTACTGTCAGGACATAATGACAGGTTCAACAAATATGTAAAAAAAAATATTTTTACAAAAGTTACCTACTGCAGCTTTAAGACCCTTTTGCACTGAGTAAAGAAGAGAAGAAGAAAAAGTTGTGTGTGTTTGTATGCATCTGAATGTCCTCGTCTCTTGGGGTCACTCTTTCCTGCTGTTTCTTTGGCCTGGTGATGTACCTAGAATTGTTAGTGAAAAACCTCTGGGACAGAAACTGCATGTTCACTCGCCACATGAGATCAATCCACTATGCAGCAAACCTCCTAGTTTGCTACATATCTTATATAACTCACTCATATTTCCCCATATCTCATTACAGCATCTCCCTTCATTTATTTGTTTAATTAAGATTATGAATTTGTGTTGAAACACAGTGAGGGAAGGAAGCCAAATGATAACGGCATTTCACAGGTGACGACACATTGATAAGAGTGAAATGTTGTTCATGAAATGTAGACAAAGAGAAAATTATTTCCAACCTCCACTGGCCTTGATTAAGTAAGACTAAATTTGTTATCCACCAAGTAATATTTTCCCAGCTTGTTTCTGACTGTATACTAAGAGCAATAGTATACTGAGAGCAGTGAACACACACACACACACCCGGAGTCATTTATGCTGCGGCGCCCAGGGAGCAGTTGGGGGTTCAATGCCTTGCTCAAGTGCACCTCAGTCATGGTATTGAGGGTGGAGAGAGCACTGTACGTGCACTCCCCCCACCCATAATTCCTGCCGGCCCGAGACTCAAGCTCACAACCCTTCGATTGTGAGTCCGACTCTCTAACCATTAGACCACGACTTCCCTTCCCCAAAAGGCTTCATCTTCATCCTCCAGACTGTTTCCTTTCCATTTGTGGGTTTCCTCTAGTGGATTATTGCTTGAAAGCTCTCCAAACTTGTAAAAATTGATTTTGCTTCAAGTATAAATATAAATATTAAAGTATTAATATAAATATTAGTATAAATATCTGTATTAAAGGTAGATTATGGAACTCTATGAAGAACTGCAGATGTGCACTTTTCAAGGACTCATTTTAAGTGAATTGAAATAGATTCTAAAATAGCTCCATTAATCATAAATCCAAATATTATTCAGGTTAAAACCATCATAGAGCCAGGGCAGCAATTGTTCGGCAATATTTCTCACCGATAATGCATTTGGTTCAAACCCAAATGCTTTTCTAATCATTTCAACATACAGCCCTTGTTAGTGAGCTGTGTTTCTAATCAAGAATGACTTCTCATAAGCACTCATTATCTTCATCATGCCTAACCTGATTTTACCAAGTGAGACATGTTCCTGGGACAACATCGTTGTTGACCCTGGAACAACATTGTGATTAACCAATCAGATTTGAAGAACCAGTTTATAGATTTTGTGAAGTTTATGCTTAAAATCAGTGTTTGGTGCTTGTACATCAGTGTCATTCATCTATCATTTCCTCTGATTTTAGGGATTACTCATGGTTAAGGTTAGGTTTAGGTGTAGGGATATGGTTAAGAATATATTTTTAGAGTAAAATGTTGTTCCAGGGTCAACAAAATATGTTGACCTAGGAACACATCGGACTTGGCAAAATCAGGACGTGCCTTCATCATAGACACTTCAGAGAGTTGGAAAATACATTAACAAACTTCTACATACTGTATCTCACTCCTTGCATTGTTTTATTAGATAAAAGTCTGCAGACTTCATCTGGTAATTCAAAGCACCGAAGAGTGCTTGTTAAAATAATGTGATGACACTGGCTTTTCTCTATTCAGACTCAAGCAGCATGTCTACAGACTCATTATCATATCATATTGCACACAAAAATGGCAAGATTTTATTTTTTATTACTTAAATAAATCTGTCTGCCTGGAAACAAAGTTAGTGTTTATTCTGGGAATCCCTCTGATGGCAGTCGTAATGGGCACACGAGACGGTGTGAAGTCTTTTTTAAATGGACATATTTATCATTCCAGCATAGATATTTGAAATTAAAAAGACAATAAAATAGTACATATACTAAGCATATTAGTATACTACATACTACATACTACATATTTTAAGCAAATTTAGCAACTGATTGAATGAATGTGAATTTTGGACTTTCAGGATTTTGGTAAATTTGCATTCAACAATTCAAGCAGAGTAATTTTATTAGCACAGCAACACACACACACACACACACACACACACACACACACACACACACACACACACACACATATAAATAAATCTGGAGGTTGAAAAGTGCATTCAAAGAAGGCTCCATTGTAGTTACAATGATGTTAAAACTTATGAGCCATATTGAATGGACTATCATCGCAAGTCATTAAGCTCAGTTCAGCCATTGCATTAATTTGATATCAATACAAAAAACAGCTTTAAAGACCATTTGGTGTGACCCAAGAGTGCTTTTATTTCACTTTTTATGAATGCAGATTTGTCCGTTGATCCATGCACATTAATTAGGCACACTTGAGCTGAGCACTGACTGCATTCTCTTGCATCTCAACACCTTGTTCTGTAGACCATAACTATAGTGTTGTTCATGCAGCTCCTAAGAGGAAGTTAGTTATTCAAATAAATAATAAAACTTGCATTTAATGCTTTATTTAATGAACGGTATTGGCCTTGGAGAAGTAAACTCTTTGTAGTGCATTACAAGCTCGTTATATGTCACTATGCATCACTGCACAAAGAATTCAGGTCTTTCTTTAAATATAAAGCCACATCATAAAGATGCTGTTCAAATTTTTCTCAGTAAAACACCTGTAGATGTGCTGTTTAAGTCCATTTTAACAAGCTCCTCAGGGGTATGAATTATCTGTAATACTTCTTTTCTAACTCAGAATTGCAGTTATAAATGTTCTCATTTGGCAGTCATTGGGGTTTTACAGTCCTACGTGATTTAAACTCCAGCTTTGCATACAATATAAACCTTTCTGCAGGGGGCTCGTCATAGTGCAGGGAGTAGTTTTTTTTTTTTTTTTTTGTATACTGTATTTTAACAAAGAATTAGGTGGTCATTTACAAAGAAATAGCAGAGGATGTGGTTGCATCTCTGCTTTTAACTTTAAAAGGTCTGTCATTGTAAATCTGATCTCAAAAAGTTATATCATTAAAATTACATTAAGCACCAGCTGTTTCTTTCAGATCTGTTGTGACATCATGTGATAGAACAAAGTACCATATTTTCTACTGTATGTCTGATGATTTTTCTGTTTGATGTTTTCCATTTCTTTCTATATAGCTGTTGACCCATATATCTATTTATCAATCTGTCATTCTCTCTGACATTCTGTCTGTCTGTCTGTCTGTCTGTCTGTCTGTCTATCTATCTATCTATCTATCTATCTATCTATCTATCTGTCTATATGTCTTTTACATGCATTTAGGATTTCTACCATGCTGAATTATAAAACAGAATACAGACTAATTGTAATGCTTATGCTGCTTAAAAGACAAAATCGATGATGGGCATTTAAAGACAGTTTGTTTGTTTTCCTATCCAAACTGTAATTAATGTCATGCTCTGTGAATCTCTAATTACTGAGGTTTTCTGTGGCAGTGAGGCAGAGAGCAGAGAAAAATTGGTTGACAGCATATGCATTTTGGGAGGAAAGATAATTTCAGTCACAAATCTGTAGAACATATACTATGTAAATAGTCAGAAAGATTGACAACCTTTTTGTCATTGAGTTTATGTGTAGTTTGTATGGAATGCAGCTTGTTGGTGACTGGAATCCTGTTTAGATGATTTATACTGACAGCTAAAGCAGCTGGTTAATTGCCCATGGATAAGCAATGCCACTCATTCAAAGAACTGGCATGAAATCTTACGTATTGAACATAATTTCTTACATGGAGCAATAAATCTGTTCTAAATCCTGAAAAAAATACACTCAAAAAAAAAAGTTGTTGAATGAACTTAAAAAAATTTGAGTAAACTTTTCCACGAAATTGAATTACATTTTCCAAACAATATCGAATTAGTTTGAAATGATTTGTTGTAATCTTGTTGTGTAAACTTAAATTATTTTAGTCAAGACAACAAGAAGAAAATTGGTCCATTCTACTAGATAAAGTTTAGCCATGCCTAATAGAGAAAGTTGTGTCAGGTTAACTACTCTGAATTTTGTCATGCCTACTATATAAAATAATGCCATGTTAACTACATTCAATTTGGTCATGTCTACTATATCTAACAATGCAATGTCAACTACAAACATTTTTGTACTGCATACTAGAAACAATTTAAATCATTACACTTATCTAACTTGACTCTACAGTTACTTCCAAATGAAAGTGAAATAATTGTGTTCTATTACATTAAAACCTTTTTACTGTATACCTATAGTCTACTGTGAAGAAAGTCAATATGTTAAAAGTCAATCCATTTAGTAAAAATCTGTATTTAAAACATGAGCACATTTAACCTTGAGTGTCTAATTGCTTAAAACTGCAAATATGGCAATTAAACATGCTCATTAAGTAAAGAAATGACAATGCAAATAAAACATGAGCATACAAGAATATAACAAAATTTTATTTTATTTTGTTTTCTTAAACATGATATTAAATGTGATTGAGAGATGCAATCACCTCTGCTCATCGTGCAAAAATTCAGATACAACAAAATCCCATGAGCATACAAGGAAATAAAACACAGCATTCACAAAGGGATCCTCAAACACAGCACACCTAAGTGAAGAGTTTTCTGCGCCTGTGCTTTGGCAGACAATTTACACAAGTTCAGCTCGAAAATCATTTTTTGGAGCACCTTAAAAGTGTAATGGATCTACTGTGAATGAGTAAGATTTAAAGAGTATATTAGTCCAAGTAGCAGGGCTGTAGCCAATGCTACATTACCTAAACCAGAAAGCACCTCCACATCTTCCAGCACAATGCAGATATCTTCAGGGTCGTCTGTTGCATCAGCAAATTCATGCTTTACATCACAGAATCCCTAAAAGGTCTTCTTTATGTCCGCTTCGGTTCTTGCAGGGTCATCATCCTTTGAAAAAAAAACAAAACAAAAAAAACAGTTATTTTTAGTGAACAACTTTACTTCCACAGCACATTCATACAGTCACGAGCCATCTTAAAACAATGCTATGGCGTTCGGTCACCAGATCACAACCCAACTCAACACCTTTGGCAGACTGTGTTCCACTTTATAATGTAAAATAATACAGTGCCTTTGTCAATATCACTCAATATCAGAAGGAAACAAGATGCATTAAGAGCTGGGGGGTGAAAACTTTTGGAATTTGAAGATCAAGGTAAATTGTACTTAATTTGTGTACCGGGAAAAATACAAGTATCTTCTGTTGCTTACGAAGGGCAGAACTAAATGGAAAACAATTATATTTCAACAAAATAAGACAAATTTGGCCATCTTCATCGTGTTCAAAAGTTTTCAACCCCAGCTATTAATGCATCTTGTTTCCTTCTGGAGCATCAGTGAATGTTTGAATCTTTTTAAATAGTTGTGTTTGAGTCCCTCAAATGTCCTCAGTCTGAAAAGATGCATCTCAAAATCATAAAGTCACTGCTGGAAAGGGTTCAAATATGCAAAGATGCTGGAAAACTGAAGAATCTGCAGGACCTTAAAGATTTCTCTAAAGAACGCTGCTCAGTTTAACTGTTCAGAACAAACAAGGGACTCATGCACAACCATCACAAAACAGAAAGACAGTCGAGGATCATCAGGTAACAGAACACAGTATTAAGAACCAAGGGTTCCCAAACTTTTGAGTAGGGTTATTTTAATAATTTCAGCAATTTTTTTGTCTTGTGGACTAAATGTTAATATCTTTTATGTACAATATCTTACTCAGGACAGTACTAAATAAAAAATAACATGCATTTAGTATGATCTCTCTTATTTTTTGAAAATTACTCATATTTTCAAAGATTCTGCAAGGGGTGCCCAAACTTTCGATCCCCACTGTATATATATATATATATATATATATATATATATATATATATATATATATATATATATATATATATTTTTTTTTAAGTGTGACGTGACCCATACTCAGAATTCGTGCTCTGCTTTTAACCCATCCAAGGTGCACACAGACAGCAGTGAACACACACACACTGTGAACACACACCTGGAGCATTGGGCATCATTTATGCTGCGGCGCCCGGGGAGCAGTTGGGGGTTCAGAGCCTTGCTCAAGGGCAGCTCAGTCGTGTTATTGAAGGTGGAGAGAGAACTGTACATGCACTCCCCCCACCCACAATTCCTCCAGGCCCGAGACTCGAACTCACAATGCTTAGATTGCAAGTACGACTCTCTAACCATTAGGCCACGACTTACCCGTGAAGCCTGGAATTAAACTGCTGTTTTCATCAGGCCAGAGGAGAACTGGCACCCAGATTAAGTAAAGTTTCTCCCAAAGTTTATTTTCCATTTCTGTCACTAATTAAAGGGATAGTTCACTTTCAAATTAAATTTTGGTATGTTTTAGCTTACCTCAAGGGCATCCAAGATGTAGGTGTTTTTTGTTTCCGTAGTAGTTTACATTTTTATATTTTTAGGTCAAACCGTTCTTGTCTGTGACTAATATAATGGAGGTCTATGGTCACCACCTCAAAGAGCATGCACAGAGAATTCCAAATTAAACAATTCCCCACCGTAAGTACACATTGATGACCTAAGACACGAAACAAACGGTTTGTTGTTAGAAAATGAACTATTTATTTTGGTTTTATCTCCTGTACACAACCACGTCCAACTGATCTGAGTGCACGAGTGCTTCCTGACGTGACGTGCGCACGCGCTCTGGCTTAGTCTGCGCAAGCGCGGAAAGCACCGGAAGCGATCTCTCGCGCGTGTACATCACTCATTGTTTTCTGATTACCACACAATACACCACCAATCTGCATTGTCTGAAATATAATGCAGTAACTGTAATTATTAATTTGTTTATAATGCACCCTATAATCGTTGCAATTATAATAAACAACACATTACTCACTCTATTTACAGTGTGCCATTGGCTCCCTCTGGCATTGGATGTCGCCTCCAGTTTATACGTGGCATACTAAACACAATGTGCAAAACGCTGGGTCTCAACAGCGGAGAAAACTCAGGATCTTCAGTCAGGCAGGTGTGTGATGCGATACTGTCAATGTCCTTGTCGTCTTGTAGTTGTTCCATTCGTGACAACATATGCTCTCCACTTCTGTCGGCATCTCACAACACTTGCTACTAAAACACCACCAATTTTTAAGAGATCTCGGTCTCTGAGGCTTGAAGACATGCTGCCGTAGCGGATGCTTCCATGATCGCTCCCGAGTACTTTATCTCTGTATTCTGGTTCAAATATGGCTGTGACAAATTCAACGTTGTCTGTTGATGTATTGAAATCATCTTCCATTGCAATTTCCTGTACGTATAAATATGTTTAAATCTTCACAGTGTAAGGTAACACTTCAGAAATCTCTGTGTAAACCATAGACAGTAAGTGTAAACAATGAGTGTGCTTTCCGCGCTTGCGCAGACTAAGCCAGAGCGCGCACACGTCACACAACAGGAAGTACTCGCGCCCTCACATCAGTTGGACGTGGTTGTGTACAAAAGGTAAAAACGATATAAATACTGTTTGTTTTCTTACACAAACCACTCGTTTCGTGTCTTAGGTCATCAATGTGTACTTACGGTGGGGAATTGTTTAATTTGGACTTCTCTGTGCATGCTCTTTGAGGTGGAGACCATAGACCTCCATTATATTGGTCACAGACAAGAACAGTTTGACCTAAAAATATCAAAATGGGAAATACTGAGGAAACAAAGACACCTACATCTTGGAAGTCCTTGAGGTAAGCTAAAACATACCAAAATTTAATTTGAAAGTGGACCATCCCTTTAAGTTTTGGTTCCTTGCCACTGCCACCTTTGGCGAATGGGGATGCTTGACTGATTGCATAGACACTATTGGAAGAGAGTTGAACTGGATGATGACATCACTGAATAATCAATGAACTGACTTTTTCTTAAACAAAACAAAAACTGTCTGTTTGTTATTGTCCTCTTGCATTACCGACAAACTATTTTCCTGTTTAATTATGCTGCTTTGACAATGTGTATTGTGTAGAGTGCTATATAAATAAAGGTGAATCGAATTGACTATCAAGAACTGTGCTTATCAAACAGGATGATATCACGTAAACCTAAACCAGTGGCTGTGTGGAGTACAAAGGTTTAAAGAGAAGTTAACATCAGTCATTTAATTCATATCTGAGCTTTACAATTTACTCAATATTTTAAAATTAAAAAATGTACATTAACTCTTTACCCATCATCAGTTTTGATGGGGAATGTCTTTTGATATTTAAAAATACAAACGTATATATAAGAAAGTGTCTTTGCTTTTAAATTGAAAATTTTTTAGGCGCAGTTCATGTCACGTCTTTTGCAAGGTCAAGTTTGTTGTTACTTGTGATAACTGTTTGTAACGAAAAAGAACTCACCAAATACTCCATCATATTCATCTTCATTCAGGTAGATGCATAGCCCCTTGAGAATGCACTCTTGCTTGGTCTCCATGGTGGCATTGTAAGAAAACAGACAAAACATTTTTTCAAGTTTCTGATATTCATACATGACACCCTCCAATACACATCTCTGAGCCATTATGCATTACAGAGCACTATATCAATAGCTTGTATTAAAAAGCAATATATAAAAAAACTGGAAAAAAAAAAAAAATGCTACCTGAGATATTGGCAGCATCACATCTTGAATCTTTTTTCTAAACACTCCACCCTTTTTGGTAAACACTTTTAGCAGATCATCAGAGAACAGATCCAGTTTGGACAGGAATTTTGGAGTGTAAAGGAAGGGTTGTGATCCGATGAACTTCATTTATCTGAAGACATAAGTTACAGAGATCTTGTTTATGGGCAATTCAGCAAAGACAAAAAAGGTTAAAATGCTACAAAGAAAACAAAATATTTAGTACAGGGTCAGGGTGACAACTTATTTATGAAAGAAATCATTTTCGATTATTCCTCTTGATATATTAATCGCAAGTAACAGAATAACATTAACTTACACATACAAGCGCTTGGAGAAACAAAACGTTATTAGCTGACTACACAGACATAATGTCGGTCCATGACCATAATCTAGCTAGCAGAAGAAATGCAAAAACTCCACTTACAATTACGGAAGCAGCGAAATGTAATACTTACGTCGCTAAAGCACTATTTGTTGTTTAAGACGAGAGACTCCGTGAACGCGGTGAATTCAGTCACGAGCACGTGAACTTAACAAGCGTGACTAATCTAAAGCCTTGGATTGGCTGCTGTGCGCTTTGATTGGCATCTCAATCGTTTTAACAATGACGAGCAATAAATTAAATATAGATGAGGAAGACCTAAAATATACATTTGAAACTTTGTCACCCTAACAACAGCTGAATGCGGAGTAAGAATTTAAAATCCTAGGGGACAATTTGGCAATTTCTAATTATCGGGCGTGTCTTATGGCCCTGGTTTTATACATTAATTCATGGTACTGAAGGGTTTTCTGTTCTCTCGTGTTCCGCGATTCTTCATTTTAACGTTATTTGATACTTTTAGTAAAAAAAGAAAAAAAGAAAGTCTGCACCACGTGCTGAATCCAGAAACCTAACATCAGCTACAAACTACACACTTAAGAGCTATTTTCATACAGTGCTTATAGAAAAATAACTTTCTGGTATGCAACAAGATATTAAGAAAGCATATTTTAATTAGTTTGTTAATTAAATAAAATTAGATGGACGGTGATAGATAAGAAAAAAAGGCCACTTACCCAACTCACATGTTCGCTGCTGAGCAATCCATCTGCATCCGTTTCCGTTGATGACGTGCATCCGGTTAAGACGAACAAAAAATATTCTTGTTGACTCAATTTAAAAAAATGTTGTAAACCTAATTTTTGGAAAATTACATTGTTTCTGTTAAATATAATTAAGTTGACACCATTTTTACAAAGAGTTATGTTGTATGTGATCATTTTAATTAATTAAATTGAACAAAGAGCAAAAATCATTTTTTTGAGTGTATGAAGTTATGATTATAATATTTATCACATAGATTGATAATAATGAGAAATGTTTCTTGAACACCAAATCAGCATATTATAATTATTTCTACTGAAGTAATGGCTGCTGAAAATTCTGCTTTGCTTCACAAGAATGAATTATATTTCAAAATATGTTTGAACTGAAAAAAGTTATTTTCAATTGTAATATTTCACAATATTTCTGGTTTGACTGTATTTTTGATCAACTAAGTGCAGCTTTGGTGAGCATAAAAATCATCTTAACTTCTGAACATTATAAAAGTTAATAAGCATACACCGAAGCGTAAATTATATTGACAGTTATTTTTAAATTTACTTTGAGAAATGCCACAAAAAAAGGTAAATACTTAAAAAATGTGTCTTATACATTGTACAATATTCAATCTCCTTTGTGTCTTTTGTAATAACCTCGCATGCAGGTGTTACCTGCTTTACCTGACAAATAGTCTGCTTAATCAGAACATGGAATGGGACCTACTTGTTTGAATGGGTCTGTATTAAAGTTAGAGATGTGAACAGGAACTGGATCAAGCCTCTAGTTGGGAACCATGTTTGTTTGCGCTGTGGAGTGACAATTGTTCACCATCCATCCCAGCCATGTCTTCACCTGCAGTTTCTCTTGCCATTACAGGCCATTAATCTTCAGCAGGAGGTGCAGTGATCTTGAGCTAAATATAGCCATGAGTCTGTGGGTTTGTGCAGAGTTGCTGAATGACTGATCATTGGTTCTGGGATTATTCCTCTGAAAGCTACACTTCTTTTCCTCTCATTAAGCCCATGGACCAGGCTTCTGTGCAGGGGTTTCCTTATTTTCCAAGTATGACACATGGGATGATAACCTTCACATCTTGAGGGGGGTAGCATAGGGGGATGTGTGAATGATTCAGACATGTTTTTTATTGCTTTCTTCTAATAATAGTTTTATGTTTGGCTTTGGTTCGGTGGTGAAAGGATCTTAAGATTATCACCTTTGGAATATAATACACTGTGATACACTGTGAAACAAATGTCTGAGACAATATTGAAAAATTCTGATTTTTATTTACAAAAAATGATTTAGAAAATGATTTTTCTTTCTTTCTTTCTTTCTTTCTTTAAATTAATTATTTTAAGTATATGTATATATGTTTATATGTGTTGTATTTTAAAGGTACAATTAGTAAAATATTTGCAGTAAAATATCCAAAAACCACTAGGCTAGTGTTATATATTTTGTCCAGCTGATTACTAACAATATGTCTGATGTTTTCAACTACTTGTAAATCATGAGGAAATTACCATTCTAAACAGTGACACGTGGTAGTGCAGTCGCCTGTCAATGACGTTAGTTACCCTTTGTTGTAAACCTCATGACAACAGTGTCATGGACAAATGCGGAAGTAGTGTCTAGTGTCCAGCAAACCACTAGCTTGATTCAAGCAGTTCCTTATTTACTTCTTCATGCACATTTTATGGTGGATTGCGTTATTTATTAATGGGACATAATTACTGTTTACCATCTGCCGCTGGTTCTGTCAACAAGTACAGCTCCCCTAAACGTAAGCGTACGGGCCAACCAAATGAACCAAGAAGAGTTTGGGACAAGAGGAAAGAAGGAACGAGGATCAATATCAAACTTCAACTAGAAAGAGATGCCGATTTCGCTTGTGTTTTACTCGACAAGTGAGTTGTTTGATTCATATCTTTACAGAAAACGTATGCTATTGTAAAGATCAGCAAGATTAGTATTATGGGGCATATACACCAAACGCGGGGCATCGCGTCTGATCCATAGTCTGATCGCGTCTTTGCATTTACCCTATTATTTAACGTGAATCTACTCATGCAAATCGTTGAACTCGCGTTTGTTATGTATTTAGTTGTAAACGTCAGCAGTTTGGTAGAAGACAACAAATCCCATCATTCCACGCTCCTTCTTAATGTCATCAAACCACGCGATTGTTATTGTTTAAGTAGTGCGCCCTCTAGTGTCAGGTCCTACAACCTGTACCTTTAAGCTGATTTCTTTTCTAAGAAAATCTTCCATAAAATTGAATTATTATAGGAAATTAAGAAAGATGGATGAAAAGCATCGTCATTTTCATTAATATTTTTTTTTTCATATATTTATTTTTAAAAATATTTAAAAATATGTATTGTATTATGTTCCTGTATATTGCAACATGGTCTCACTCCAACTTATCACATATTGACGCTTGGTCAGGACACTTTGGCGTGGCTTTTTTCAATGTGCACGGTCCTCTATTGCTTTAAATAAGATTCCCCTAGCGTCAATATGCCAAAGCAAAAGGCTTATCATCATGAATAAATTATATATTGGGCAAATATTGCATAAATGTTGGCGTGTGATTTTTCAATGTAAACAGTCACAACAGTTTTATTTATATTAAACTATTTACACATTTATAAGCAGGTAACTCAACCCCAATAAACCTACCATTTGTGAATAATACACAATATATAACAGGCATATACAACTACCATCATGATTTATTAAAATTCTAAGTGGAGTTGACTTGATTGCAAATAAATGCACGGACACTATTTAACTGAACAGAGATGACATCACTGAATTCAATGATGAACTGCCTTCATAACTATCATTTTGCATTATTGACACACTGTTTTCCTAATGAATGTTGTTCAGTTGCTTTGACGCAATGTATTTTGTTTAAAGCGCTATATAAAAAAAAAAGAAGAAAAAAAAAGTGGAGTGGGGTTACGTGCTCCAATGAAAGTAAACATTTATATAAAATTTGATTATTAATTAAATTATTTATATTTAATACAAATGCATGAGAACCAATAATTAAGACAAACAAACAAAAACAATGGAGGACCCTGTCATGTAATGCACTTTGAGCTGAATTGTATGTATAAGATAATAATAATAATAATAATAATAATAATAATAATAATAATAATATATATATATATATATATATATATATATATATATATATATATATATATATATATATATATATATATATATATATATATATATATATATATAATTTACATTTTCTTTCTTTCACATTTAATTGGATGGCACCATTTGGAATTTTCATCAAATTAGTAGTGTTTGCTAGAGATACTATGTGACTGCTTTATGAACTTAATCTAAAGCAATCATCTAGTAAACATCTTGAACCTATTTTAGTCAAGAGCACTAGCTTGATTAATTAATTGAAATAAAAATACTTTTCTTGGAAATTACAGTCATACAATGTAAAGCTAATGGAAGGGCTATAGGATGTCAGAGGGGTTTAACCCGCCTGCTTCAGTCACCAGGGAACTGATTCTTATATTTATACAAAGCCGATTAAGTCTGGCCCCTCACGTAAAAAACCTGGCTGGATTCAGTGGCACCCTGATGTGATAGTATTACAGATGAATGCTGACCAGACCACTCTTGTCTCTCTGTCTCGTTCTTTCTCATTCTCTGTCTTCTTTCAAGGTCAGGCCTGTAGCTTGACACCTCAGCAGATTTTCCCGTCATCCACATGCAGCCGTGGGCCTTATTACAGCAACTAACATAACATGATACAGAAAAGAAACTTTTTTTTTTTAATCACAAAATCAAATTACTAGAATATGGAATAGGTAATGTGAAGCCATCAGAGGGAAAGATGTGCATACACTAACATGGAACAAACTGGCAGATATCAGATATCACATAATTTCATTCATAGCATTTACAGTAGTTTTAGCTTGTGGAAATTTTAAATGTTCACACTCTGTGTGAACCTGCAGAAATAGTTCTGGATAGAAACATTGAGTGAAAGCTAACATTTGAAAAGTAATACTGTATTGTAGTATTTTTAAAATTGTGTGTAATTATTGTCATTTTACAATGTTAAAGTAAACATAGCTATATTTCAATATGTAGGAATATACTTGTTTTTATAGAGCATTCTGTAGTACGCTATTTCAACTGTCTGTATGACCTATACAATGTCCCAACCCTGATGACAACAACTACAACAATTACCTTTTTTTGAAAATGACTGCCTTTGTATACTTGCTATTGTACACACTGTTTATCAATAACCTTTTTTTGTGAAACAAAACACAAGAAACTCTTAAAGTTTATAGTTAAAGGTGATTTGAGAGACAAACCACATGGCAAAGCATCTCTTTTTAAACATGCACCCACTCTCTGCTAGGACCTTCTTTCACAGTTCATTAACCTACTTTCATATGCACAGCCATTCAGAAAAGCAATCTCAGACCAAGATGGGAGAAAAAAAGGCGATTTCTTTGAAGGTCTTCTCTCACTCTGAAGGTGGATGATTATGCACACGATGCTCACATCTCTGTGCTCTAGTGCAGCTGAATTAAATTCTGGAATCAGATGTTTTTATTTGAAATGAGCCTGTGCCCTCTGAAGATAAGAATGGACTTCTTCTTTCTTTCTAGTTCACTAGTCATGTGAACAGCAGATTAAGCTTGGATGTGTGAACACAATGTTTGTTGTTAAGTTAAAATTTAAAGAAATCTTGTGGGGAGTCTGCTAAAAATCAATTAATCCACACATGCATATTACCTTAATGTAGCACCCGATTCGTGGAAGGAATTATGCAAATCATACAATGCCAGCAATTTGCAATTCCCAAATCTCACATGAGTTGTACATTGTGAAGGATCCAGCAGACCACCACATTCCGCCAGAATGACTGCCAGCATCTCTCCAATGTACAAAATGCACTCAAATACATCACACATCTGGATATATCCCCAGTTATGTTGTCTTCTCCATCATTTGATCATCATTTGGTAAATTACTCTCTCCATAATCTCTAGAAAATGCACATAAACATCTCTTTTAAATAAAATTATGTTTCCCGACTGCTTTCTGTGTGCTGTAACAGCAAGACATTAATTACAGCAGGGACAAATGTGAAGAGTTACTATAAGTAAGGTTAATTTTATAATCCGCCTAATTTACATATGAGGCGTGTTTAAGCTAAAGAATGACAGTGAATTCATTGTGCTATAACACTGCACACAAATGTGTATACGTGAACTTGTGAAAACAGTATTACATGTTCAGTCAATAGGTTTGTGTGCAGGCAGTGATTCTTTCCAAAGTGACATCGCCAACTACTGGCCTGGCATGCGTAATACAGCTTTTAATTGTTTCTGTTATTTTGTCTGTAAATGTCTGAATAACTATTAAAAAACACAAAGGAAAAACTTTTGGATGTTAGTACACTGATGTCATGAAAGCATACCCATAGTATTTAAATACTAGTTGAATTTTAATTAAAAAACGCGATTATACGATCTCCTTATTTAATGCATAATCAGCCAAAGGCCGCATATTTATGCGGGGTCGCATTTTTTCAAATACGCCGCTCTTTTGCCGCATAAATTGCCGATTTCAGAAAGCAAAATATGCGGGGCTAGCATGATTTCATAATCCCTGTATTTTCGTTGCAAAAAACTCACATATATATTAGCAGAAAGTTGAAAAATGTTGCGTTTACTTCACACATGTAAATCGCCATTTTCCCCCGATTGGCATGGGAACCTTATGAAGTGACGTAATTACGTAACGTGAACATCATCTGCAAACCCCGCGGTGAAACCAGGGTGAAACTTGATGTGCGCAAATCATTCTTATTTGCCAACAAAAATAAGCGCAAAAGAAGGCGCAAAGCAGTTTCCCGATTTGTTACATGACAGTGGAGCCAAATTATATTGCGAGAACTTGCGAAAACTGCGGTTTGATTCCCCCAAGACCCCCTTCTCACTAGGCTACTAACACTGTTGTAGTTTCATTCAGAAGTTGATGCAACTTTACAGTTGTAAGATTGCACTTTTTGTTACAGAACAGCACCAAAAACTTACAGTTGTAATTATATTAGTAGTATGTAAAATAATTTACGTTGCAGTAAGAGATTGCAACTTAAATATTCTGTGATTTAGTATACTCGCTTATCTTAGGAAGTAATAAGAAAAATTACTCTTTACATTAAGGTAGTAGCCTAGTGAAAAAAAGGTGTTGGGGGAATCACATTTTTTTCTCTTTTTCATCAAACCGCAGTTTTTGCAAGTTAACGCAATTTCATTGCATAAAATTGCACAAATATCCCACGTATTCCATCACATTTTTTAAGAAAACGTGTCGCAAAATCAAGGATTTTTGCCCGCAACAATCACCAAAAAAATCCGCGTTTTTCTGGAGGGACTGATATTAGTATTGCATTTATTTTATTTCAGATAATGAAAATGTTTAATTGTTTCAGTTTTAGTCTTAGTTAACTATAATGACCCTGGCACACAACTGCAGCTGTTTCATTAACACATTAAGTTTTCATGTTTGCAATTAAAGATTGATGTCTTGGAAATGTAATTTGTATATCTACACAGACAAAAAACTGTCTGTTTATATAGCATTTAAATGAAAGTAAACCAAATCAGATCTATTGATTATCTTTAATTTCTTAGTGTTAGTAGGAACATCTAGGGAAATAAACAATTTCTTTAATGTCTTCCAGATCAATATGTTAATTATATTCTGTTTGACATTCTATTAGGTGGCTATCAGCAGCCTTATGTAATGCACTCCACACTCCTCTAAATGACTGACCTTTCTTTTATGTCATTTATCGATTTCTTTAACTACACGATGGCCAACAGAATCACATTTTCTGCTCATTTCTTTCCACCTCCCACTTATAACGACATATTGACGTGTTTTGGGTTGAAGAGCCTCAATCAAGGAGTTAGAAACCAGTCTATGTTAACACCAGCATTCACAACGCTCATAACGTACTGCAGCGTATGAGCTGTACGGTAAGAAAACACCATTGACAACAAATGAGAAGATGCAGTTGGTGGCTGAGAGGCCTTTGACAGATGCCATTGATTGATTCCAGCCCTCCCTGGCCATGAGTATCCAGTATCCAGCCATGGGTGCAAAACTATGTTGTTAAATGAGCACTGCAAGCCTGATGCAGTTGGAAATGCAACCCTTCGATGGCGCAACACGAACAAACTGAACACTACCTCTGCGTCGAACATGGCCCAGATTACAGCTGGATATTTAGAGTTTCAATCATGTCCACTAAAGGGCTAGCAGAATGCTCTAGATAAATCACAGAATATGATCCTGCAAAGACACACTCAAGGACAGCCGGCCACTTAATTCTGTGCATATAATTTAGTTTTAATGGTAGGTGGCAAAGTGTTTAAACTGTTTGTATTTTAATAGTGTTTTGGAAGAGAAGATGAGCTAGAATGAATATTAGAGTGATCTATTTTACAGCCCGTTCCTCAGGGGATTTCCTCAGCCCAGCGGTATTTGTCACGCTCCGTATGGGAGTTAGGGGCTTTAAAATATGGAGCCAACATCATTTGGGAGGGGGTTTATCCTCCAGCCGAAACTGAGTCATAGCTGCGCATGTAGCATCATTTAATTAATAGATGTAAGCAGTATCATCTTACCCCAAGCCTGAACAAACAACTTTTTGGTAAAATTGTATGATATTTGAAATATATAATGCTTAGCAGTTCAGTACTAATGTATATTTAGAGATATACATATGCAATACACTTAGGAGTCATAATGATTTGAACTTAAAATAATGTTTAATAATATTATTATGTATTATGTCGTATACTATTGAAATAGTTTCCTTCTGTTAAAATATTACCATGATGAAATTTTAATTACTATTTTATACAGTTGTATTTAATAAATAATATATTTTTAAATAAAAGTAAAATGTTATTATTAATAATTACTATTACATATTTTAATTAAATAATTATTGTGTTTATTTCCTCTTAAAAATGTTATTAAATAAAATATTTCTTATATAGTTTAAATAGTAAATATTATTTTTCATAATATTAGTAATATTGTAATTTTGTATAACAAACACACACACAGTTATGCACACAATTATAATATCATTGATAGTATGAAATTGTACAATAGAAATGTAAATCAAATAATAATAATTGAATACAAATCATATTTTCATAAAACTGTGAAATGTGTGATTGGCTGTTAGAGACTTCAAAGATGTTTACATAAATGGGCCATGGTAAAAGCATGATAAGACTGTATGCAAACATAACTATCAAACTTCATGCATTAAACATGCAGCGCTTTTCTTTAAAAGCTTTTAAAGCATTTTCAGATTATACTGTGTAAAGAGCAATTATGTAACCCTAACCATTAGAGACTCCACACTGATATACAAACTGCAGTATAAATACTGCAAAAGTCATTTCAATAGGGCCCATTTCTGTTATTCAAATACAATACTTCCTATTCTAATTCACTGTTATGTGCCCAGTTAGGAATAATGACCTTAATCCTAACTAATTGTATAAGAAACCTAATCTAATTTAATTCATGTTTGTTTAAAGGTGTGTGTGTGTGTGTGTGTGTGTGTGTGTGTGTGTGTGTCTGTGTGTGTGTGTGTCTTAATTTATTTTTAATTATAAAATGTTGAAATTTGTTTGTGACTGTGTGTGTGTGTGTGTTTCTTTCTAAAATTTCTAGACACAAATTATGATATTTTTCATCTGCTTATATTTAGACAAAGCAGAATGTGACTCAAACTACCTTAATGTAATTATAAAATATTGAATTTTATTTATGTAATCCATAGACTGAATTGATGTGAAGACTTTTTTTCATCAAAGGAAAACCATTTAGGAAAATAATAATAATAATAATAATAATAATAATAATAATAATAATAATAATAATAATAATAATAATAATAATAAATAAATAAATAAACATTTTATGACGTCTTCTCTGATTTTAAGGTATTTAAATGTTTTTCAATGGTTTTGCATGAAGCTCATCCAATTTAATCATATTTATAAGCCAAAACTACCCATTATATATTGTACATTATAAAAATGATCATGTATTTCCGGTTCTAAATTCTGACTGGATGTCCTATACCTGACATTAGTGTACACACAAACAGCCTATAGGCAAATTAATTGTCTATTTGTCTATTTATTACAAATTGGTGTGTGGTGACCTTCACCTATGTCCTACTTCAGGCATTTAATATTTAAGGCCATCATGTTATAAAATGAGAGGTGACACTATAAATTATATCTTGACCATGGAAGAAATAACATTAGGAGAGCAGAAACAGCAATCGCAGGAGCAGATTTTTTACTTGTTCAAAATACCGGATACAGAGTCTATGAGGAAGAACATCATAAGGGGCTTGTGCATTCCAACAGTGTTACTGATACTAGATGCTGCTGTCTATCAGGTGAATGACAAATTGCTAAGAATTTGCATAAACAACCTGTGCTGCGGAGCAAGAAGCTAGATATGAAACAACTATGCTGCAGTCGCCTATAATTAGGCACTGGCAGCTCCTTTTTTTGTGTCGCTGAACTAGTGTTTTTTGAAACGGTGAATAAAAGAATGATTGGACTTTGTATAATGAGTGGTGAATGTGTTGTGAAGTGAGTCTGTAAGTAGGTGGATGAGAGTGGGTGTGCAGGGCTTTTGGTTTCCTCTGTTTAAATTGAATATCTCAGCAAAGATTAGAATGAAGGCCACAGATTATATTTGCATTTTAATTGATCCTGGGATCAAATGAGTTTCAAGTTTCAAAGTTTCAAAGCCCACTGTTGTGTAGATTGTATTCTCACTGAGGCCACAATAGTTAAGTTGTGCTTTTTACACATGGCATTTTACACTAATATAGTCTTGTGTCCCGGTTTGTTTGTGTTAATATTATTTTTTTTTTTTTTAAACAAGATCTGTTAAATAAACTATTATCTAATATAACACTAACTTACTCTTAAAAATGAGGGTGCTTGAAAGGTTCTTCACAGCAAAGGACCATTCAGCCATAGGTTCTCTAAAAAAACATCTATATTTTACCTTTTTATAATTTGAAGAACCTTCTTTTGTCACAAAGAACCTTTTATGAAACAGAAAGTTTCTTCAGATGTTAAAGGTTCTTAATGGAACCGTTTAGACAAAAAGGTTCTTCTATGGCATCGTGAAGCGCCTTTATTTTTTAAGAGTGGAACATACCAAGGTGCTGGTATATAAACATATCCTAAAAATTGTGATTTTGGCCTGTCCCACCCGAGAGGTCTTGACCACCTTGACTGTAACTAAATATTAAAGGAATAATTCACCCAAAATGAACATTTACTGTAAACGAACTCACTCCCAGGCCATCCTAGATGTAGATGAGTTTATTTGTATATCAGAACAGATGAAGAGAAATTATATCACTTGCTCACTATTCCCCTGCAGTGAATGGGTGCCATCAGAATTAAAGTCCAAGCAGCTGATAAAAACATCACAACAATCACCAAACTCCATAATAAACAAATCCACTATTTTTTTTTTCAACCTGTTGTTTCCAGCAAAAACAGGTCTCCTCTATCCATAAGATTTATCTCCAGTGAAAAAGTCATCTCATCTAAATCACGACAGAAATATGCAGTTTAACAAGCAAAAACAGTTCAAAACCAAAATGTTAGTGGATTTTTACTGGAGGAAGTGTTATTAGGTATTCTAAAGGTTAAAAGATCTTAATGACAGACTTGTTTCTTACAAACACACAGATTTTCACTTCACAAGGCATTAATCGGACTGGAGTGGTGTGGATTACTTGTGGATTATTGTGATGTTTTTAGCAGCTGTTTGGACTCGCACTCTGACGGCACCCATTCACTGCAGAGGAAATGATGTAATGCTAAAATCTCTCCAAATCTGTTTGAATAAAACAAACTGGATGGGCTGAGGGAGAATACATTTTCAGCAAATTTTCATTTATTGACAGTGATAACTAGGCATTCAGAATGCGTACTTTCCAATATTACAGCTGTCCTTAATAAATGTTATAAAGGAACTGTTTAAACCCCCAAAAGCTGCTGTATCCCATCATAAAACACAATTTTGCGTAGGACAGAATGACAAATTCTGAATGATCATCATTATTATAATAGTGTCCTTAATAAGTCATCTGAACACTTGCTGTATTTTCAGACTGAATGTGATTGTGGATTATGTATTATGGATTATGTCTCAAAACGCAAACAAGATTTAATGTCACAGATCAATGTTATTATCAGAAATACAATGTATTTGTGTTCATAGAGCCGGAACCCAAGAAAAGTAACATTATGAGCAATATATGCTTTGCTAGCATGACTAATAATGCTTGTTTTAGATCAAAGTCATTATTATATCTTGGAGATTAATGTTTTAAGACTGACATATTCTTGAGGCTCTGCTTAGTGGAAGCAATAAACACAGAGGTGCTCTGTCAAATGTCACTGCAACACTGAGAAGCAGCACTGGATATCAATGAGGTATTTCATCTAAAGGCCAACAAGCTCCTTAAATGTTTCTATTGTTAGAAAGGCTTTGAAAGATGCAGAGGCCTGCCGAGGCACCATAGATGCTCTACCAAGGGTCACTCAGCACATTTAGCCAAGCAGGAGATCTCCTGTAATATAGATCATGTATATTTATAAGCTCCATTAATACTAATATATTAAAAAATCAGGTTGATATTTTTAGAGCAGGACCCAGGTATTCAAACCCGGGTTATTGCACAGGAGAATGACACCTGTCAGCACGGCGTAATAAGGAAGCGCTTCAATAATTAATGGAGAAAGGTAAAATGTACTCACCCTTCACTGATACTGCATTCATGAATGAGTAATGAGCTCTTTCCTTGCCTGTCCTTTCCTGTAGGACAAAGGTATACACATCAATTCAAATACTGGTTTTAATTACATCATTTTGTAATTATTGCCTCATTATTGTGCTTTACAGGCATCTCTCCTTTTCATGGATTCACTTAAGTTTTATAAAACAGATTGGATAAACTTACCTGCAATACATGTCAGCTCTTTGTCATGCATTGTGACACGGTAATGCAGCTTTCTCTATATTTCACAAAAAAAAAAAAAAAAAAAAAAAAAACCTTTATGAAAATTATGTTGAGACCTAGATGCAGACCATCATCAGTCAATAGATGTCTGATGACACCTCAGAGATGAAGACGTTTTACATTATGTCCTGTTATTAGCACTGCACAAATTTAGTTTCTTTCATATATTAATGTATTTCATGTTTAGTTTCTTTTTTAGATGAGTCATTGAATATGACACTTCTAAACTAATTTTGTCTCTCATCCTAGAAAAGCATTTGCATTTTTCTAGAGGAAGAAACACAGAGTGCATGCAAAACATACAGACAATGAATTTCATTAACTTTAGCTATTTTTTAATTTATTTACTTACTTTTATATATATATATATATATATATATATATATATATATATATATATATATATATATATATATATATATATACATTTTATCTAGTATATGGATACTTGCACAACAGCATTAGTAAAGATCGGTAAGCTAGTCAGATTCAGTAACAGTTCAGTTCATTCAGTGAAAGAATTGTCAAACCAGTAATGTAAGAGAAAATGATTCATTAAAAGAACCAGCTCAAATGAGTTGTTACATCCCTGCCCCTGTTTTCTTTTTATCTTTTGAGTTCTAGGACTGACTCCTTTTTTGGTGGGTGGGATTGCTCTAATGAAGATCAGCTGCACCTGTGGCAAACTATTTAAGGAGCTCCTGAATTTTGCCTAGTTCTCTCTCATTTGGGTTTTGTGATTTTTGTTTGAAGAGTGGGTTCTTGAATTTGTGTTCCCATATGATTTCCACAACTCTACCAACCTCATTTCCAACTGTTTATTGATTTGATTTTGTATTGATATTTACTATAATTATCTTGTGTTAGAACCCTAGACATTATTTGTTTAATTTTAAATAAACTTACAATTTCTTTATTTGAAATCATCTTGTCAGTTGTCTTCTTGTGGTGTTGCTGTTTAAACGGAATTTAGTCTTTACACTCTTTTTTTCAAACAACAACTTAATTAATAGGGACTACACCAGTAAAGCTTCTGAAGCAATACAATACTTTTATGTTAGTAATTTATAGAATTATTATGTGATGTATAAAAATTTATTGTTTGTTTATATCTATTTCTCTTTTTCCACTCATATGAGATCCTTCAAAGATAGGCTGCTCATAACAGCGTTCGATAGAGAAGACTGGAGATTGCCTTGCATTTCACAATTTGGCTTCTCAGTGACAATGGCCAAAGTCCAAAGTCCACCAAACAGAACATATTAGAACGTATCCTACACTTTCTTGTTGAATTTGATTTTCATTTTATACATTCTTGAGAACTTTCTCTCGATAAGCACTTAAAATACCATGATGAACACATTTGCACACATACAGTACGAGTGCATGTGCTACAAGTGAAACACCCATGTGGTGGTTCAATCTCATTTAATTTGGTGCTAATGGGATATTCGAAATGCCCAACTGCAGAGTAAAATAAAAAGCCTACGTTTGTGAATCAAAACCTTTATGCTTTTATTTGAACATTTCCACTTTAAGACTTATTCATACGGTCTATTAAAGTCATTGTTAACGAGTATGCCGTTTGATGGCAAAAAGTCACATTTAGGTTGGTTTTAGAATAGGACGAATAGACTATTATATTCTGTATAATGGACCTCTGGGGTTCCTTTGAAAGCCATTACAGTGGCTGAAACAGTTCAGAGCTCCGAAAGCTTAAGAGAAGAAGTTATTTGCATAATGCACACCTGCAGATCTTTTTTTAATGTGTTTCAAAGTGCTTACTACTCCAAAAGCTCAACTTTTAAATGTTCTTTCCAAATAACTTTACATTAAAGTTTTCTCAAAGCTATGTGATTGCACCCAATTATTTATTGATAAGGCTTTTTTTTTGTTTTGTTTTTTTTTTCACAGAAACGCTGTAACTGTGAATGGGAGTTTTGGGTTCCTGTCACATCTCATGATGATGGTGTTCACTACACATTTGAAGTCCTGAGAAACACAGAATAAATGATTGCAGGCCACTCAAACGGATTTCATCTCAAAGACTGCGAGAGATAGAGATAGATCTATCATAATAAGATGTCCCAGAATAGAGACCAAAATAGCATTCTTCCTGTCTTTTGAGAGCCTCTTTCAGAAAGATGATGGATTCTTGCTTGTGCAAGCCTAATGAAATAAGTCTATTTAATTTATGTTTACATCACTGAATCCTGTTATTGTTTAGAATGTTGCATGTCATTAGTCCATGTGTGATCTTGTATAACATCACAATATTATATCAACACATGCTTTGGCATATTATATGCTTAAACATAAAAAAAAGCTATTTTAATAATGATGTTTATTGTACTTTTGTGTTTCCCAGCTCAGTTTATTGCAGCTATGTTTCAGAAATTTAGGGGAAAAAAATATAATTCAGCATCAGTTAACATCCAACAGTGTAAAAAAAAAAAAAAAGATTTACCACGCTGCTGATCCTTAGTACGTTTACTGGTAGCTGCAAAGCAAGCAGCCTTTCAACCGTTCATGTTTTGGCACACAAATAAGAGATGCTATAATGCACATATCAGTCATACACTCTTGACTGGAATCTTGACTAGAAACATCCCATTTAAAATGAGACTGTCACAGTTGAAGTGCTTTAAAAAGAGTTGATCTTTCAGAAAACTGAAACATCTCTCATAACATTGTTACTGATTTGTTATTTTCATAATACAAGACCACCAAACCTTGTTTTTTGCAGTGGTTGGATTTAATTCAAAGTATTGAAGCAAGGTTGAATCCTTGAGCAAATTAAAGAGGAAAACGAACTGCCAGAGTCGCCCGTAACCTGTCTGAGCTGCTTGAGCTTGGGACAGATTGTGCTGAGACTAACTCAAAGTCCAAACCAAACCTCCAGCTTCAGCACGTAATCTCCACAACTGGAAACACAGCTGGCAGTGTTCAGGCCCTCATCCTGCCCAGTACATCATGGGACGGCCTGATCTCCACCCAGAACTGTCTAAGCCCTTTAGTCATACAAAACAGAGAAACATCAGAAACATAGGACAAACATTTTGACCATCTTGAAAAATAAAATAGGTCTGTATTATAGTTGAAGGCTTTTGACAATAATTAACTGATTCAATTATTTATTTATTATTTTAAATAAGCATATAAATATGGTTTATTTTTATTTTATAATGTATTAACAGTTGCACTAGCACAATATATTTATTCATTTATTTTAATTTATGTGCCTTTTATTTTATTTGAATTTTATTTATTTTATCCCACTATGTGTGGCACATGCACTTTGTTCAGTTATTTTAAATTAGTTTATGATTCAATTTCATTCATTCCAGTCTTGTTACAGTTCTGACCAGAATATTGCACAATTCACATTTTGCATTATTAAATCCTTTTTATTAGTATCTTTTATTTTATATTTAATTCTATTTTATATTTAATTCTAATATTTTAATTTATTTTTTTAATTTGTTTTATTATTTATCACAGTATAGTGGCAGTTGCACTAGCAAACTGCACATTATTTAATCGTTTTTAATATATTATTATTATTTTTATTTTATCCCATAGTGTTTGCTGCACTATCAGCACCCAGATCATGGGTTTAAGATAACAAACATTACAAATAAAAATAATAACAGAGAAGCATCTTTAACATGTATAAATGCTGCTGGCTTCAAAGAGGATAAAAGAATGGTAAATAACCTCAAGAAAAACATACATTATGCTTCCTCACCAGGCTCAGGATTTCATTCGGCTGACTTGACTAACATATGTAAGGATAACAAAACAGCTTTCTTAAGAGTAATGGTCTTGCAAGTGATCCCTGTATTTGAATGGATGTATCATCTTTCGCTTGTCTCTGAGACGGCGTGTATCTAAAAGTTGCAGCGTGTCCATGATGGTCTGTTCCCCTTCATCAAATGTGTATAACTCACAGATAAACCCTGACCCGCAATAAATGGATCTCTCCCTTGCTGAGTGACAACTGTCTGACTAGAAAAAGGCTGGTGGCATGTGATCGATAGCAGAAGTGGGAAATCAAGCACTGTCTGACTGCATGTCTGAGCTGCATCTGGGGAAGCTGCAGTGACACTGATGGAGAGCATTTGCTTTTGTAGCCACTCTAATGACTTGCATTGCTTCTCTTTGGCTCTAGTTGGTGATTCATATCTGGCTTTGAGGTAATGTAGAGGAATCTTCTGTGAGTGAGCATTTGACCCACTGTGAGGTTTGATAGGAGAATATGACATTCATTCATGTTGTATGTCTTTAAATGGCAAGGATGAAACTCTTTCAGACATGACCTGTTGGGTTTTCTACAACAGTTTGAATGTATCCTGTCAATACAGTATTTCATACTGGATGAGCAAACGGATGAGCAAACTGCTGTGAAATCAACATCAACCACTGACGTAGTCTAATTCCAGTGCTTTTTATGTCATAATGGAAGGATAAACTATGAAATGTATGCTGTGAACTGACCTACTATATTTACCATGTAATAATAATAATAATAATAATAAACTTAAGTTTATATTGATGTATTACTTTATTTAATTTGTATTTATTTAATTGTATTATTATTATTATTAATTAATTTAAGTTTACAACCTTGACCGCATCCTAACCAGGAGTAATGCAACAAAGAGACCAGAGACCAGTGTAAAGTTATCCTAAGCATCTGCGAGGTTACACAACATAATAATTTGCTTGTTTCCATTTGTGCAGCGTCACTGACAGAAAAACAGCTTTCCTTGATGCTGAATCTGCCTCTTTACTGAGAACATACTTGTAACTGGAAAAGTAATGGTAACTGTCAAGTAAACAAACAAGTTAACAAGTTGCCTCCTCAGAGACAGATTCAAAATTGTAAACTATTAATTGGAAATTCTGTTCCATCTAGATAACTGACTGCTCTAGTGGTCATAAAATAATAACTGTAGTGATGTAATAAGCCTAGAATAGCATTACAGTCTTCACAGCCTCAACTGTATTTGTGTCAGGAGATTCCTCATCAGGTTCCAAACCAGCAGTCTTAATGCCAATCACTGGGAGATTGGCTTATGTCAGGATTATTGACGATGTCAATCAAGATTGACAGTAATCCAGATGCACTGAAATGCTTCCCCTTCGGTAGACGTACGCATGCATTGAGAAAAAAGGACAGTGTCACGGTGATATAGTCACTCAACGTTGAGATGATAAAGTCACCTTGATAAAGTCTGCTCACTAATAAAACAACATACAAACAAACTGCAGGGATCAGTATCATTGTTCTCATTTAACAGTATTTAGGGCTGGCCATTTCCTTCATTTTATATATATATATATATATATATATATATATATATATATATATATATATATATATATATATATATATATATATATATATATATATATATATATATATATATATATATATATATATATACACATGTGAAATGAAGAAAGATCTAGACGTGTTTCAGCTATTGTATTTTAAGACTGCATTTCTAACCTTTTTTTCTTTTTCATATTTTTTATGATTACTTTTGACTCCCTGAAAACAGAAAATTCTGACTTGCACCACAACTACATTCCTGTGTTGAGGAACTGAAAGTGCAACACCTCAGCTGTCTGGCATACTTAACGTGGATCCTGTGTGTTCATGCTGAAGGTCTGAAGCGCAGAGCTCTCTTGCCTTTGATCCTTCCCTGATGTTTGCATTCTCCATTCCTTCCACGCAAGACAGACTATGGTGGAGAAGAATGTGGTTAAATTACACTTTCCTTAAAGTGCAAATCAATGCTAATGGAGAGGAATCAGACCGCCTACATGCATCTATTCTCATTAGTCTCCCTATTCTTTGGACACGACACACCAGAAAAAAAGCAAACTACTTTGCTGAAGTGTGCAAGAGGGGGCTTTTAAACAGTCAAAGCTTTGGGGAAAATCATCACATAGCAGCTACTGGGTTTCAGCCGCACTAATTGAATGATGGCTAAATGGAAAACATATTTGGTTTGTCTCTACAATGTCTATATTTTTTACTATATATATATATATATATATATATATATATATATATATATATATATATATATATATATATATATATATATGTTCATTAATATTTTTTTTCCCCCAAAAAAATACAAGTTTAAAAACAAATCTTGCAGTATGTTTGTTCCCAGTATATTTGATAAGGATACCTTAATAGCTATATATATATACACATTTTGTATTAAATGCATTCATCCAAGTCTAATAAAAACCCCTTGTTACTCTCACCAAGCATGTCATTAAAAACACAAGGGCCAGATTTGCACCAGCGCAAACCCTTACTGGTGTTAAAAAACTACCGTCTGGATTTACTAAAGGCATGCAGTGAAATATTATCAATTTTAGTCAGAATTGCAAGACATAAATTTGTAATTCTGAGAGAAGGTGACAAATAAAGATATTAAATTCTGACTTCCTTGCAGTTTAAAAACAAAAAGAAAACAAATTGTCTGAATTATGAGATATAAACTGATGGTGCAAGTTAAAGTTGCACATTTAATATTTTATCCCATGGCAAAAGCAAGCGTCCATGCATTTCATCGCTAAATCCTTTTTACCTTAATTGTAATGAAATACAAAGCAATAATTTTAATGTTGCTTAACCATGAAAAGCAAGTTTTTTTAAACCTTACAATGCCACTCTTAATGTGTGCATGTACACTTGCATGTGTATGATTCATTATTCCCTGATCCACAGATACAGATACAAAGCTCAGAGTGTAATATGCATGTGGATTTTAAGGATCCAGATGGCAGAGCTCATCTTCTGTCCAGTAATATAGGGCACATAGCTATAGAGAATTTAAATCTAGCTTACACATTTGTCAATCATTTATCATAAGCCAGACCTATCTCTCCTCCAGTCCTGGTTAAGTTAAAACAGTTTATGTAAGGATGCTATATTGTTTAGGAGACAAAGCAAACTGACATTTTCCTACATATTATTACACAATAGCTATTTCAACTTGGCATGCAACTTATTAGTGTTTTTGCATGTAGCTGCCTATATGCCATTTTCTTAGAAAGCTGGCATATAGACAGAGATTCTGAATTAGACTATGTTTTGATCCATTGAATCTCTAATTTGAGAGAATTTTTCAGCTCTCCAGCAGCTAGCAGAGATTCCTTGGTGTTTGTGCATTTGTGATTAAACGAATTGCAGTCAAGGATGGCTCATGTCAGAGATGCTGTATAAAATGCATCTGACACAAACCTTGACAGAATTTCCGTTACATTTCCTAACATGTAACAATGTGACTGATCCAAATATTTTTTTTTTTTTGTTCTTATGACATTGAGAGTATATGCTGAAGTGGATTAAAAGGCTGTGTTGTACTCTACTGTGCTTTCTATTTATTTATAGCTTCTTGCTTTTCAGTGTGCTATAGATACCGTAAGGAACAATTCCACTCATTCTCTACTATAGGATAGGAAGAATTTTATAAACTTGTTAAATCATCTAAACCAAAAACATGTATATCAGACCATGTTCCATCTAAGCTCCTAAAAGAGGTGCTTCCAGAAGTCATAGATCTTATTCTGACTATTATTAATTCATCATTGTCTTTAGGATATGTCCCCTATAAACCTTCAAATTAGCTTTTCTTAAGCCTCTCATAAAAAATAAAATAAAACCTTACCTTGACCTCAAAAATCTAGTTAATTACAGATGGATCTCAAATCTCCCTTTTCTGTCAAAATACTAGAAAAAGTAGTATCCTCACAATTATATTCCTTCTTAGAGAAAAATGGTATGTGTGAGGATTTCCGGTCAGGATTTAGACGGTATCATAGTACTGAGACTGCTCTCATTAGAGTTACAAATGACCTGCTCTTATCATCTGATCATGGCTGTATCGACCACAATATTCTTTTGAATAGAATAGAAAACTATGTTGGCATAAGTGTAAGTGCATTAGCATGGTTCAAATCGTACTTATCTGACCGCCATCAATTTGTTGCAGTGAATGAAGATGATTTTGATTTTGATCAAAAGTGCAGTATGGAGGACCTCAAGGCTCAGTACTAGGGCTGTTGCTTTTCATGCTTTACATGTTACCCTTGGGAGATGTCATCAGGAAACATGGTGTTAGCTTTCACTGTTATGTTGATTACACTCAGCTCTATATTTCTTTGTGGCCCAGCGAAACATACCAATTTGAAAAACTAACGGAATGCATAGTCGACATAAAAAAAAAAAAAAAAAAAAAACTGGATGAAGGGTGATATCTTACTGCTGAATTTTGAATAAAAAAGAGGTGTTAATAATCTGACCTAAAACCTCCACATGTAATAACCTGGAACACTGTCTTACACTTGATGGCTCTGTCAGTTCTTCATCATCAGTTAGGAACCTAGGTGTGCTATGATATGATATATGATAGCAATCTTTCCTTTGAAAGCCATGTTTCTAGTATTTGTAAAACTGCATTTTTCCATCTCAAAAAATATATCTAAATTGCAACCTATACGCTCAATGTCAAATGCAGAAAGGTTAATTAATGCGTTCATGACCTCAAGGTTAGATTATTGTAATGCTTTATTGGGTGGTTGTTCTGCACGCTTGGACCCCAGATTTAGCCTGGTTTTTCCCAAGTTTATTTTTTATTTTTTTTCTCCATTCTGTCACCGATGGAGTTTTGGTTCCTTTCCACTTTCACCTCTGGCTTCCCTAGTTGGGTAAACTTATTTTCCAGTGATGTCGTCGACTTGATGCACAGATACTATTTAAGCTGAACTAAGCAGGATGATGAAATCACTGAATTAAATGATGAACTGCCTTTAACTAAAAATGTGTTAATGATTTCTATTGTCCTTTTGCATTTACAAACTATTTTCCTGTTTGGCACAATCTGTATCGTTAAAAGCACTATATAAATAAAGATGACTTGACTGACTTGGCTTGACTTGCTTTTTTAAAATTAGTGTTTTATTCTGATTTCAGAAATAGGGATCAACATTATTTTTCTAGCAGTAAAAATGTGTTAATATTGATCCAAGTTCAAATCTGATTATGAGACACTTTTCACATAAAGGGTACATCTTAGAATCCCACTACAGTATTTTAATAATACAATTTATACAAATATATTTTAACTAAACTATTTAATAAAAAAATTTAATCCTAATTTAATAAAATATATTTATAGTTTATTGCTAAAATAACAGATTTATATTTGATTGTATCTAGGCATAAAGATCTTTTTTTCTGACTGAATATATAAGATTGTGCACATCTGACTATAATAATCATGTTTGATTTCAGTGGAACTGTAAAATAAACGTCATCAAAATTCCAAATCCAGCTTTTCGAACATTATTTCATAAAATCAACAAAGGACAATAAACATCCCACATCTTCCCAAAATTATGAAGACATCTGTTGATTTGTAATCTTATCTCTTAAAATAATGAAAAACAATCCACATTCAGAATTTTCTTGGTTTAGTGAACCACACACACACACACACACATATATACATAAACATAAAAAAATACTTATTGACATGCCATCTGTTATCAGTATGCAGATGTTATGCAACTCTATTTTTAACTTTTCATTTCCATGTTTATGAATATAGAACAATTTGTAAACAATGTTTTTATAGTAAGTTTATCATCAATATTAGGTGTTAGGTAGTAGACATCCCTGTGATTAATGTCTGTGCTTTAATTTTCCCGTGTAGACTAGCTGCAGTTCTCTGTGTGTTCGCCTTTCCTCCTCCCTCTAATGAGCTGACACATGCCGATTAAAGACTCGTGACAGAAAAGTGGAGCGAGGGTTGTTAAAATGTCAGTGCCCTCGGCTGAATCTTGATTGCAGAGACACATGGGTGCTCTGACTTGTGAGTCTCTCTACGAGACAATAAAGCTGGAGAAGGTTGTAATGCCTCTGGACCCCCCAACCGGAAACCATATGTGGTCAAAGAGATCTTCCCAAAGCTACTTAACATTAAGAGTCTAGGGCTTAAAGAGCTAGAGCAAGGACAATTTTATTTATAGTTTATAGATCCGTTGTAAGGGACTGTAACCCTTTATATGAATGTGTAAGTTATGTTTGAACTGTGAAAGAGATATTTTACAACTGCCATTCCACTTTGGCTTTCATTTTGATCAGACACCTAAAGGATAATTCTTCATGCTTTAAAGTTTCTATAAGATGTCACTTACCTTGTGAAAAACAATTGTCACCTCCCTATAAAAATGTATGCCATTAACAATTTTTTTGGCTAACATTCCAGACACGTTTTAAACGCCAGTGTGAAAATGATGTGATGCGTTGTCATCTTAATCATCTTATAATGCAGAGGCTTTAATGAATGATGAACCATAGAGAATTAGGTTCTGTTACCAAGGTGATTATTTCCTCACATTATCCTTGAGCTGGATTGAAGCTCACAATGAGAGGATAACAGACTGAAAGCACCATCACACGACAATATCTGTTTTGGCAGCATCTCTGCACAGTAAACAATGTATAGGCCAATAGTAATTTTAGTGGAAAATAATGCAGAAAAATCATATTAATTTACATGAAACATTTATTGATTTACTTTACATTAAAAATTATATAAAAAATACTCAAAAATCTATATTTAAAATTTTGAAATTAAAGTTTGGATGTCATAATTATTATTGCACAGCAATATGACAGATGTCTGTGCAAAATCACATGGTTATCTCAATTAGATACTGTTTATAACTTATCTGTTAAGTATACAATAATTTTACATTTGGTTACTAATTTACTGCATTATTTTAGAGGCATTTATTGCTACTCTGATATGTGGTTCTTGCAAAGGCCAATTTTGACAAATTGTAATCATATGATCTATTTGACCATTTGTCAATGCATTGTTCAAAGAAGATTTTTTCAATGCATGTTCAAAGAAGATTTTTTCAATGCATGTTCAAAGAAGATTTTTATAGTTCAACATTGAAGGGTCACATTGAATATGGCTATGAACTCTCAAAAATATACAGATCCTACAATGTCATTCCATAATACCTCAAACATCACTGTATTTTTTGTTGATTACACAGATTGAGGCAGTATGGGGGATTTCAAAGCATTAATAAAACACCTTCCAAGGCTGTGTTCATTATCCTGACCATTTTTTGCTTTATGGTGATAATGCCACAACTGGAATATTTTTTTTTTTGTTAATTAGTGGTGCTTGCCGGAGGCAAAGCACTACTACTATTATCTCACATACTTATTATTATTCTGCTTCTTCTTATAGATCCGTACAAATTTCGGCGCGTAACTAGTCCCGCAGTTTTCGTCACAGACCAACGAAACAGGCGTCAAATCGTGCGGCCTATACGGGAATGGTGTGCTATGACTTTTATAAGCGATCGGGCGTACGATGTTCGTCCGGCGGGCGATAAATCGGGCGATAAATCCCATAGACAATGCATTGCGGCCAACTTTGACGGATCGTAGCTCCGAGTGAGAATTTCGCAGAAACATGTGAATCACCACATTTAGAGAGGCTATCAGGCTGTGCGCGATCATACCCCGCAATGGGGTATAAGTTGTACCCCTGGGGCGCAAGAGCCCCCCAAAGTTGCCCCATACTAAGCCAATGGGGAGGGATCGCCCATGAAACAATGTGTTTTTCCTACTGTGGGAAATTACATAGGGATTTTGCATTGAACATAACTATGGATCACATAGTCATAGAGACAAGGGGGTGGGCTCATTTGAATCAGGCAACCAATCAGACTCTCAGGATCATTATGAAGCTATCAAGCCACGCCCTAGCAACCATATAGAGCACCATAGCAACAAGCCCCATAGACTTCCATTGAAAATGATAAAATGAATAACTTTGGATAGAAGCGTCATAGAAACATGAGGGTGGGCTCGATTGACTCGGGGCAGCAAACGGCCAATCACGAATCACCTCAAGACTTCCTAACTACGCCCTAGCAACCATTTAGAGCAACCTAGCAACCCAAAGTATAGAGAGATATCTTAACATCTGAAAGACATAGAAGCATGGGAGTTGGTTTATATCATTCGCACTAGCAAGCAGACTTCGGAGTATCATCATTGGCAGTTGCCAGGCCACTCCCTAGCAACCAAACATAGTACCCTAGCAACCATTTTGCAAGATCTATATCTCTGCATCAGAACATCGTAGAGGCATGGGGGTTGGTTTATATTGGCGAGCAGCCTTTGGAGTATCATCATTGGCAGCTACCAGGCCACTCCATAGCAACCAAATGGAGTACCCTAGCAACCGTTTTGCGCTACCTATATCTCTGCATCAGAACATCGTACAGACATGGCGGTTGGATTTTTTGACTCATGCTAGGACACTGGACTTCCAACATGCTAGTCATGCTAGCAGTGATTAGCTACATGCTAATAGTGATTAGCTAAGTGCTCAAATGGGCTAAGAACTCTATAATAACTACATAGTGACCATCTGTGACAACTACCAACCACCTAGTAACATCATAGCAACCACCCAGGAGACCATAGCAACTGCCTAGCAACCAGCCAAAACACCCTAGGAACCGCCTAGCAACACCTTAGCAACCACCCCAAGTACCGTAGCAACTGCCTAGCAACCACCCAGGTTACCATAGCAACCGCCCTAGCAACCACCCCGGGTACCCTAGCAACCACATAGCAACACCCTAGCAACCGCCCCAATTACCCTAGCAACCACCCTGGGTACCTTAGCAACGGCCCTAGCAACCGTCATGGGGACCCTAGCAACCGCCCTAGCAACCACCCCGGGTACCCTAGCAACCACATAGCAACACCCTAGCAACCACCCCGATTACCCTAGCAACCACCCTGAGTACCCTAGCAACGGCCCTAGCAACCATCATGGGGACCCTAGCAACCGCCCTAGCAACCACCCCGGGTACCCTAGCAACCACATAGCAATACCCTAGCAACCACCCCGATTACCCTAGCAACCACCCTGAGTAACCTAGTAACCACCCTAGCAACCATCCTTGGTACCCTAGCAACCGCCCTAGCAACCACCCCATGTACCCTAGCAACCTCATTGCAACACCCTAGCAACAGAGGGGCGAGTTTTGCCACTGCAAGCACCACTCACATTTTCTTCAGGAAATGTACATTCTAGTTAGTGGTGCTTGCCGGAGGCAAGGCATCACTATTACTATCTCACATACTTATTAGTGGTGCTTGCCGGAGGCAAGGCATCACTATTACTATCTCACATACTTATTATTATTCTTATTCTTATTCTTCTTCCGCCAAAATTTCGGCGCGTAACTAGTCCCGCAGTTTTCGTCACAGACCCGCAAAAGAGGCGTCAAATCGTGCGGCCTATTCGGGAATGGTGTGCTATGACTTTTATAAGCGATCGGGCGTACGATTTTCGTACACCGGGCGAAATATCGGCCGAAAAATCGCATAGACAACGCATTACGGCCAACTTTGACGGATCATAGCTCCGAGAGAGAATTTCGCAGAAACATGTGAATCACCACATTTGGAGAGGCTATCAGGCTGTGCGAGAGGACACCTCTCAGAGGGGTACAAGTTGTACCCCCGGGGTGCTAGAGACCCCCAAAGTTGCCCCATTGACATAGTATGGTGAGGGATCGCCCATGAAACACTGTGCTTTTCCTACTATGGGAAGTTACCTAGGGATTTTGTATTGAACATAACTCGGCATCACAGTGTCATAGAGACAAGGGGGTGGGCTCATTTGAATCAGGCAACCAATCAGAATCTCAGGATCATTATGCAGCTATCAAGCCACGCCCTAGCAACCATATAGAGCACCATAGCAACAAGCCCCATAGACTTCCATTGAAAATGATAAAATTAATAACTTTGGATAGAAGCGTCATAGAAACATGAGGGTGGGCTCGATTGACTCGGGGCAGCAAACGGCCAATCACGAATCACCTCAAGACTTCCTAACTACGCCCTAGCAACCATTTAGAGCAACCTAGCAACCCAAAGTATAGAGAGATATCTTAACATCTGAAAGACATAGAAGCATGGGGGTTGGTTTATATTAGCAAGCAACCATTGGAGTATCATCATTGGCAGCTGCCAGGCCACTCCCTAGCAACCAAACACAGTACCCTAGCAACCGTTTTGCAAGATCTATATCTCTGCATCAGATCATCGTAGAGGCATGGGGGTTGGTTTATATTGGCGAGCAGCCTTTGGAGTATCACCATTGGCAGCTGCCAAGCCACTCCATAGCAACCAAACGGAGTACCCTAGCAACCGTTTTGCACGACCTATATCTCTGCATCAGAACATCGCACAGACATGGCAGTTGGATTTTTTGACTCATGCTAGCACACTGGACTTCCAACATGCTAGTCATGCTAGCAGTGATTAGCTACATGCTAATAGTGATTAGCTAAGTGCTCAAATGGGCTAAGAACTCTATAATAACTACATAGTGACCATCTGTGACAACTACCAACCACCTAGTAACATCATAGCAACCACCCAGGAGACCATAGCAACTGCCTAGCAACCAGCCAAAACACCCTAGCCACCGCCTAGCAACACCTTAGCAACCACCCCAAGTACCATAGCAACTGCCTAGCAACCACCCAGGCTACCATAGCAACCGCCCTAGCAACCACCCCGGGTACCCTAGCAACCACATAGCAACACCCTAGCAACCAGCCCCGATTACCCTAGCAACCACCCTGGGTACCTTAGCAACGGCCCTAGCAACCATCATGGGGACCCTAGCAACCGCCCTAGCAACCACCCCGGGTACCCTAGCAACCACATAGCAACACCCTAGCAACCGCCCCGATTACCCTAGCAACCACCCTGAGTGCCCTAGCAACGGCCCTAGCAACCATCATGGGGACCCTAGCAACCGCCCTAGCAACCACCCCGGGACCCTAGCAACCACATAGCAACACCCTAGCAACCGCCCCGATTACCCTAGCAACCACCCTGAGTGCCCTAGCAACGGCCCTAGCAACCATCATAGGGACCCTAGCAACGGCCCTAGCAACCACCCCAGTTACCCTAGCAACCACATATCAACACCCTAGCAACCACCCGATTACCCTAGCAACCACCCTGAGTACCCTAGCAACAGCCCTAGCAACCATCATGGGGACCCTAGCAACCGCCTTAGCAACCACCCTGGGTACCCTAGCAACCACATAGCAACACCCTAGCAACCGCCCCGATTACCCTAGCAACCACTCTGGGTACCCTAGAAACGGCCCTAGCAACCATCATGGGGACCCTAGAAACCACCCCGGGTACCCTAGCAACCACCCTAGCAACATGCCACTTTTAAAAGGGATGTTGTGGCCTAGTGGTTAGAGAGTTTGACTCCTAACGCCTAGGGTTGTGGGTTCGATCTCGGTCCGGCAATACCACGACTTAGGTATTGAGCAAGGCACGCTAACCCCCAACTCACCCTGGGGCCGCAGGCATAAAAATGGCTGCCCCACTGCCACTGTGTGTGTTCACTGCTGTGTGTGTGCACTTTGAGATGGGTTGCAAGAGCACGAATTTCACTTCACTATCCTGAGTACCCTAGCAACCTGGTTACCTTTATGACATACAAACCATCTAAAACATGCTTAAATCCACCAAAAAGTAACCATCTAATGGTAACTAGCAAGTACTTGCATCACCCTATAAACCTACTGGAACACCATAGCAAACACCAAAGCCACAGCAGCACATAGCATCCACCAATAATGCCCTACTAATTGTATGCAACCACCAACTACAATCAAAACCACCTATCAGCACCATAGTAACCACTGAGATCACCCTAGCAGCTATCTAGCAACACATCTAAGAACACACTAGCAACTGCCTAACAATCACACAGAGTACCCTAGCAACAATATGTGAACGTTCAGTAACTACCCGGATTACACTAGCATTTGACTAACAACACACTAGCAAAAAGCTATCAGTCACCCATGAAAACCACACTGAAACACTTAGCAGCAACAATAAAAATATATTCTTCAGCATCACTGAGCAGCATGTATGGCAGTGGGGAGAAGGATGGAAGCTAAGACAAAAAGATTATTAGCACATTTACTAATTATGATGAGGACATGATGGTGTTCATTTATTGGACAAGGGAATATATATATATATATATATATATATATATATATATATATATATATATATATATATATATATATATATATATATATAAATGTGGCATGTTATTAGTATAATTAAAAATCTACAAAAACCTAAAAAAAAATTTATATTTATATTTTATGTGTGTATCATTGCATGCATATGTATGTATGTACATCAAGGTATATCCATCAAACCATATTTTAAAGTTTCTTGGTTTTGTCTCTATTAGAGTTCGGAATTTAATATTTAAATATTTAATGTAATATTTCTGGTTGTAATGATTCTTGTTCCTTAAAATTATAAAATAATATATGTGACTCATTGTGTTCTTAAAAACAAAGACAGAAACATTTTAATTTAACTCTGTTTAGCTTTTTTTAATATGTGGAACCTTTAATTTTGTGTGATGCACACACAAAAAAAAAAAAAAAAAAAAATAATAAATAAATAAAATAATAATGATTAAACTGTCTCCATGGGCTCTCTCTTTCAGATATGGATAGAAGACTAACGCTGCATGACTATTGGCTGCGCAGCTGAAGTTCGCGTGCTGATTGGCTGATCAATACTGTGATAGCCCCAGACCAAAGTCAGATGTTCCAGAAATCTCCCTGAGGTGAGTATGGATGGTTCATTTTTCCAACGTCTGCCTTTAATAACAAATTTAAAGATATAAAATATGTTGCCCAAGTGGTGTATACTATTGTTGTTTGAAGTTTGTGAAAACGTTAACTAATTCTGAATATTGTTGCATGAACGAGTTTTTAAGGTATTTTAGCAGAGGTTAGTTCTTGACGTTAGGCCGCTGTACGTTAGATCGATGGCATCTTTTCCTGCTTAAATGTGCTTTTGGGACAGTATTAATTGCTAATATTAATCGCATATTTAAGAAATACATATGTTTGAAGTGATCGACTGTGAGGCATTATAAATCAGTGAGGCCTGATTATAATGCTGCGTGTTGTGCGTATTTTGTGCTGTTCCATAAACGTCTATATAGTGGTCTTTCACTGATCCACGGGGTAAAAATAGACAGAGCTCTGAAACTACACACAGACCGCCGTGTCTGACACGCTAGGGATGGCGAATCGGCTCAGATTCACACACGGAGTCCGTGTGAGGTTATTTTAACGGGACTTAACCGTCTCTTTTCGGTCGCGTGGTGCGGCCGGCTTTCCGCTTTGATTTTAAATGAGCGCGAAACCTTTTTTTCTTTTTTTGACCGCTAGTTTCCTGCTTGAATGTGTGCTTTTAGGTCAGTAACTCACAGTATAAACCGTTTATTTAAGAAACATTTTTGTTTGAGGTGACTGAAAAGCAGTAGAAATTATTGAAGCCTGATTAATGCTGCGTGTTTGGCGTATTTTCTGCTGTTCCATAAACGTCTATATAGTGGTCTTTCACTGATCCACGAGGTAAAAATAGACAGAGCTCTGAAAGTACACAAAGACCGCCGTGTCTAACACGATAGTGATGGCGAATCCGGTCAGATTCACACACGTTTTGCTGAGGTTTGAGACATATTAACGGGCCTTATCCATTTCGTCTTGGTAGTGGGTTATGGTCGGCTTGCCGCTTTGATCTTAAGTGAGCTCGAAATCTTTTTTTTTTTTTTTTTTGCGCCACAGAAAATGTTGTTCGCTTAGAAGCGGTGTCAGCTGCACTTTCATGTACTTTTTTCATAATTTATGATCGGAATTTAATTAGAATGCATTATAATGGTATTTAAACCATTGCTTTATAATGGATAATTGTTTTAAGTCAGCAGGTTGAAGTGAGAAGTTTAAGTTTTAATCGTGGACTATTTGTGCTAATAATGTATTTATACATGGATTTATTTTTAGTAAAGTTTGCGTCAGGGAGGAGAGACGGTGTTTAAAGCTTAAATACGATCTGTTCATGTGCACCGACTGCAGAGGAAGAGCAAGCTGAAGTTGTGTTGTTTGTCTGTGACCAATGCTGCATGCATTTGATGATAAACAATTAAAACAGTAGTATTGTAAGATATCATTACAATTTAAAATTAGTGTTTCCCTTTTCATCAATTTATATATACATTCTAAACCAGAATTAATTATATAATATAATTAAGAATAAACTTTTATCAGTGTTGAAAAAGGTTTTGCTGCTTAATATTGTGTGAAAAACTAATTTGTGATAAACGGTGATGCATTTTAAAATTTTGTAATAAACTGATGCATTGTTTCCCGGTATTTTTAGAATACAAAGTTAAAGTAAAAAAAAAAAAAGTTTTAAAGTCCAAAATCTTATTTAACACTGTTAAATACTGTCACTTTGATCAGTTAATGTCTGCTTAGTAAAAGTATAAAAAAACGGAACCCAAACGTAATATTTAAAATTCACAGTCTCCACAAAAATATGAAGCAGCACAACTGTTTTCAAAATTGATGATAACATGACACTGACAAATGGAGTAAACATTGATAATTCAGTTTGCCATCAATAAAAAAATGAACTGTAAAAATATAATAAAAAGTAAATTTAAGTTGTAATATTAAGTGAGAATATTACTATTTTTACTGAATTTATCTGCTTTGGTGAGTATAAAATACTTTTTTGGAAAAATAAATAAAAGAAAAACTATCTTTTTAGCCTCCAGCATGTCATTTGTTGTAATTGCCTTAATGTTGGTAATTATTGCTCCTGTTTCCTCTGTTTTGTGTAGATGTGGTTGCCATCTGAATGTTATATCTGATCTAATATGTTTTCTGTGTCCCGATATATTTGTCATATGCCTATCTGTGATTTTTAATTTCCGATTAAAAACTTTTTTTGATTTAAAAATTTGGACATAGACAACATATTAAATGTTTTCATTAAGAATAAAGTTTTTTTTTTCTTTTTTTCTGGTTTAAGTCATAAGAGGTATTGAAAGTCATAGACCTGTGTTTTGTTGTTATCAATTGTCCCTGTTGTGTGCTGTCAAGCATTAATTTATTCATTTTTTGTTCTTTTGTGCTATGTTTAGATTGATCATTGAGCTTTATCTCCTGAGCAATTCTTGAGGTTTGTTTGCATTTTTTGGTTGTTGTACATTTAAAGGTGCAGTTTTAGCTTATGGGTCAACAGATTTTAACAAGTTAAGTCTGACATTTTCTTTTTTTCTGATTACAGCATTGCAAGCACTACAGACTCTCCACTGCACAATATCCGGTAAGTATTTTATTTCATTTTTCTTTTTTTTTATGGATAAAATATGAACAGGTCACAAAGCAATATTAATGAGATACTACTGAGTCACTGATGCACTATAGCACTTCAGAACCTGTGACTAGCATGTGGAGTTTTGTGAAATTCACTGGGGAATGTTGTAGGCCTCAATTAATTTTCCTTGCTTGCAATTTTTCATACAAAGTCAACGAGAGAGTGATGAAATTATATTAATTTGGTGGGGGAATCATTCCTTTTAAGTTGCTGTAAGTTATAGATTAAACCATTTTCCCTCCTGAAAGATAGAACCAGTTTATGTTTTAGCCATCGGCTGCATTCGAAGTTGCATACTCTCTGAGTAGATAGTAATTTTGCAAGCATTAAAAAATAGTCTAATAGGTGTGGTATGTATCAATGTACTACATTCATTATCACTGTCATGGGAGCTACAGCATAAGTTACAATGCAATTCTCAATTTTGCTTCTGTGGGCTAATGGCTAAACTAAAGATTCTCAATACAAGTGGTAGGTCATCCAGGTACTTTAATCTACTGCTTTCACCCTACTATATAGTAGAGAGGTTTGGATAATATCCAAGATCTTTAAAACAAGGTAAATGATAATTTGTTGAACAACCAATCAGAAAAAAAAATGCTTTCTGCCTGTCAATCACTTCATAAGTCATATTGTTTGGCAGTCAGTATATTATATTGACAATGTATTACATTTAGCTACTTATGTCTTTAACATCCCTGAGGAAAATCTTTGGCCAATCACTTACAGTAGATTTAGGTTTGGAATATAATTAATTTATATTAAAAATCTGATTGTATTAAAAATATTATTATTAAATGTTAATATTAATCTTATGTCACAAACATAGGCTATGTTTAATTGTGTGTTTGTTTGTTGTTTTGGCAGACCATCTATTCAGAGCACGACCTGCATTTTTATATTGCAGCTGAACGCCTGGTTAGTGTGCTAAATGCCTAAATGATGCTATGTCTTTTGAATAATATTATTATTATTATTATTATTATTATCATTGTAGTTGCCTAATATGTCATTCTTTTCCAGGTTTTGGATTTTCTCCAAGCAGCAGTTCTTCTGTATTGCTCTTCCCTCCCACCCTTCCCAACCCTTCACCCCTATACCCCGCACCCCCCCCCCCCCAAAAAAAAAAAAAAAAAAAAAAAATTTTAAGTTGATCATTTGTGTTCAAATACTACTGTTCTTTAACAACGTCAGTTCTTTTAATACTAGGTTAATAACTTGTTTATTCTGCTATTGTTCCTTTATTTGAAAAAGAAGTGTGTTCCTATTAATACTAGATTCATAATTTCTTTTATTTGCTACTGCTCTTTTTGTATAAAAAAAAAGTTTATTAGCTGTATATAAGTCGTTCATTTTCTTGTAAATTAACTAACTTGTTTTTTTCTTGAGAATACTTTGCAGGTTGTATCGCTTCAGCATTTTGTGAAGTAAGTGACTGAAAAATACTGCACAGAAATGCTTATTGAATACAGTACTTTTTGACTGTTGCATTAAAACCATTTTACAGTCATTTTTAATCCGAGATCTGTTCAAACTCATAATGAAGAAAAGGTTTGTTTGCTAAACACTTAAGAAACAGTATGAAGTCTTCTGCTTATTATTATTATTGAAAAACAATCAGAACAGTTGATCAAGATGTTAAACTTGGATAATTTAATCCCATTTAGCTACATAAAATATTGAATGTTATGACCATAAAATTGCAAAAGACTGTAATTTAACTAAATGAACTTATTATCATGTGGAGTGTGTTTGAAAATTTAAGCACTTCTTTGTTTACATACATGCAGCATGTGATGGTGTTTTTAGAGCATCTCCACAGAGAGAGCATCTCATTTACATTTGCATTTCTGTATATGCTTGTGGAGTTTTAGAGTTCCCATCTCTTTGATCAAGTTATTTATTTCTAAATAATGGGTTCTTCAGATATGTCATGGATTATTTTATATAATGTCTTTGGTCTGTTTTCTCATATTTTTTCTTTTTGTTCTTTTGAAGGATGCCTCGGAAAGGTAGGAGATCCCAGGCTCAGAAAGTTCGTTGGACAAAGTTAGACCTGACAGGACAGACGAGCATCAGTAAAGGTGTTACTCCGGTTTCTGATGGACCGCAGTATGAAGGTGGCGACAACACATCTAGAGTTATATCCGTGCAGGCGTCTCATTGTCAGAGTGATGTAAGGTATGATGTTTTCTCACGAAATCATCAGTGCACATGTGTAGCTCTGACATTCCTTGCGTATCACAGTGAGGGAACTTCATTCGAACAGCGTGATCTTGACAGGGTGCTAGAGGAAGGGGATGCATTGTATGTGGGCATTAAAATGCAGCTTATTGCTGAAGGAAGATTCCGACAGGATCTTCTAAGCATGGCTGAAGTACCTGTGAGCATCTCAACTTCTAACCACAACTACAGCGTCCAGAAGTCAGAAGTTGTGATGGGGTATCTGAGAGACAGAGGAACTCCAGGAAATGGACGCGTGGTGGATTCCTCTTGATGAAAGACTTCAGTGTCTCTCAACAGATGTCAGTCATGCACTGCTTATTGTTTCTCCAGAGTGCTTTGCAGTGTTCAGAGACCGATCTGGAAGATATGGATTTTTTGATTCCCATTCCAGAACTGCTGAAGGTTTGCCACATCCTACTGGTGACGGAACAGCAGTTATGCTAACTTTCACCAACCTTCATGACATGATCAACAGATTATTTGAGCTTTTTTGGAATCGTGGTCCTCAAGCTTGCTATGAATTCATGGCTGTTTCATTTGAAATGGAGCAACAGTCTGAGGAACCATGCTCATCATCAGCATGTGTTTCTACATCACAAGTAACTTCATCTGTGCCAGAAACACAAACAACTGCTGACGTCAGAATTCCTGAAAATGTTGTTCTGACAGATGACAAAAACCAAAGTGTCATAAAGGTTTTAAAAACAAACAAGCAGCGTAGAAGAAAAGAACTGCGTAAAATTGCGTATAAAAAGAAAGAAGCAAGACTTGGGAAGACCGCTCCACATTTTGAAGACCGGGGACAAAAAAAAGAATACGAGAGAGTAAAATATGCCACCAATTTGCAGTTTCAGAAGAAGAAAATGGAGAGTGCCAAAAAGAAGTACGACCAAGATCCTTTTGCCAGATTCAAAAAGCTAGAGTATATGGCCAAGAGGTACAAAACTGATGTTCTCTTCCAGAAAAAAAAGAGGGACTACATGGTGAGGAGGTACAAGACCGATTATCTTTTCCAAAGGAAGATGAAGGACTACATGGACAGGAAGTACCACACTGATGCTCTTTTCCAGAAGAAGAAGAGGGACTGCATGGTCAGGAGGTACCGCACTGATGATCTTTTCCAGAAAAAGATGAAGGACTACATGTTCAGGAGGTACACGACCGATTATCTTCTCCAGAAGAAGAAGAAGGACTACATGGTCAGGAGGTACCACACTGATGATTGTTTTCAGAAGAAAATGAAGGACTACATGGTCAGGAGGTACCACACTGATGATTGTTTTCAGAAGAAAATGAAGGACTACATGGCCAGAAGATATGCAAGTGATTCAGAGTTTAGGTCACATCACATCCTACGTTGTACTCTCCAGAAGAAACAGAAGTGTCTTACAAATCCTGGATTCCACATTCTTCACAAGTTGAGGTGTGCATTAAGGATCAAGAGAAAATACAGGCCATACATTAGTTTCAGCCAGGATATGCCCAATTCTGATGCGAGAAACCAGCCTGTGTCCAACAGCTTGATGCAAAAGGCCATATCTGCATTTCGGCAACAAATTCTGCATGGTCCAACTTACATCTGCACAGTCTGTCACAGGGCGCTTTTTCCAAATCAGGTTAAGATGTGTAATAGAACACGATACGTCAAAAATGTTCATATTACAGCCTTTTGCTTAACCGGGAAATATGTTCATGCTTGTGACAGTGCCTGCTCAGTTCCTTGTGCAGTTCCAGATGAGCGAAGACAGGAGTGGATCTGCCACACCTGTGACAGCCATCTGAAGAGAGGATCCATGCCTTCTATTGCAGCGGCAAACAGACTTGAATTGCCACCCATCCCTGCAGAACTGCTTGAGCTGAATGTTCTTGAACGTCAGCTTATCGCCAAAATTGTTCCTTTTGCAAAAATAGTTGCATTGCCCAAAGGACAGCAGCGATCAGTGTATGGTGCTGTTGTTTGTGTGCCCTCTGAGGTGGAGAAAACAGTTAACTGTCTCCCAAGGCCTAACAGTGAGTCCCAGCTCCTACAGGTGAAGCTGAAAAGACACATCAAGTTCAGAGGATACCAACACTTCCATACAGTGAATATGCACAATGTGCTAGCAGCATTAGCAAAACTGAAAGCGATGCATTCAGAATATAGGGACATCTTGATTAGTGACGCTACCACATTTCAATTTCTCCCTGATGATGAGCTGCATGACACAGAGGAGAAACAGGAAGTTGTTGTCTCTGAACAGGATGAGCAGCATGTCAGCACAGAAGAAAAGGATGAGCTCAGGCCTGGCCTCACTCTGGACACATGCATGCAGCCACTCGACATTGGACAGGACTTGCTGTCGTACGGTGAGGGAATCTTCAGCATTGCGCCTGCTCAAGGGAAAAAGCCAGTCGGATTTTTCAAGGTTCCCAAATTGGAAGCCATGGCCTTCCCCGTACAGTTTCCCACTGGACAGAACACAATTGATGAGGCACGACAAGTTGCATTATCACCAAGCATGTATTTCAATGCTAGACTGTTCTGCGTGGATACTCGTTTTGCCAAAGACCAGAGTTATCTCTTCTTTGCGCAGTTTGTCACTGAAACGCACATGGCTAGAAACAGCATGTCTATCCAGTTGCGAAAGGGCAAACCCGTTACAAAAGATGGACGTAGAATCTCCAACAAGCTTCTTCAGGATGATCTTGAGGTCGAAAGACTGGTCCACAGCCGTGACGCAACAAGGTTTATGCAACCCCTGAGAGGCACTCCATCTTATTGGGAGAAAACGTTGAGAGATCTACAGGCCATGATCAGGCAGTTAGGGAATCCTACTTTTTTTTGCACATTCAGTGCAGCCGAAATGCGATGGCCAGAAGTGATAACGGCAATCAAGGCTCAGCAAGGTGAAGAGGTCATCTTTTCAGAGCTTGACTGGACGACGAAATGTGAAATCCTCCGAAGTAACCCCGTCACCGTCATGCGGATGTTTGAAAAACGAGTGGATGCGTTAATGAATCATCTGCTTTTGTCACCTGCTCAACCCATCGGCGAAGTCGAGGATTACTTTTATCGCGTGGAGTTTCAAGCTAGAGGAAGCCCACACATTCATCTGCTGGCCTGGGTAAAGGGGGCACCCGAATTCGAAAATCAGTCCGACCAAGTAGTGTGTGACTTTATTGACCGTTACATAACCTGCCAGTTGCCGGACCCTACCACCGATCCCGAGCTTCATCAAATTGTCACCGAAGTTCAGCTTCACAGCAGGAAGCACTCCAAATCTTGCAAGAAAGGAAATGTGTTGTGTAGATATGGGTTCCCTAAACTTCCCATGTCAAGCACCACCATCACCCGTCCACGACCACAACGTCCTGAGGAAGATGAAAACGAAGAGCAACACCACCAAGAGAGAAAGAAGAGGAGACAGGACGCTCCACAACATCCTGAGGAAGATGAAAACGAAGACCAACACCAACAAGAGAGAAAGAAGAGAAGACAGGACGCTGCTCGAAAAGCAATGAAAGAAGCCAGGAATAAACTCAAGCCAGTGTGGGACTTGTTAAACGATCCCCAGGCCTCCTTTGACAACCTGTCAGACTTGCTGACCAAATGTAATCTGTCCATGGATGATTACTGTAAATACGCTGAGGCACTGTCCACTTCAAACGTGATTTTGCTGAAGCGTGATCCAAAGGAGGCTTGGGTGAATGGCTACAACCCAGATTTGCTGAGGGCATGGAACGCTAACATGGACATACAGTTCGTTCTTGACTCTTTCAGCTGCATCATGTATATGTTGTCCTACATTTCCAAGCCAGAACACGAAATGAATGATTACCTGAAGACCGTGATCAAGGGTGTTCGGGAAACCAACGTAAACGAAGAGGACGAAATGAAGCAGATAATGCAGGCCTACTCCAAACACAGGCAAGTGAGTGCTCAGGAGTCTGTGGCACGGACATGCAGCTTACCATTGAAGAAGTGTTCACGAAATGTTGTGTTTATACCGACGGATGATGATGCCCTGAGGATGAGTTTGCCCCGTAGTGTCCTACACAGCAAAGATCCTGATTCAGAGGATGTCTGGATGTCAGGTATTATAGAGAAATACAGAGCAAGGCCTCGAACACTGGAGTTTGAAAAGATGTGCCTTGCAGACTTTGTGTCTAATTACCGTGTTGTGTATGGTCGGCAAACTAAAGGAAAGAATGTCCTCCCACTCCTCAACGATATGGGATTTATTCAGAAGAGAACTGTTGGTAAGGCTGCAATTGTCAGGTATGCTCGCTTTTCGGAGGAGAAGCAACCGGAGAAGTTTTGCGGAACAATGGTAAAACTTTACGTGCCACATCGTGTCAACGAACAGCTGAAACCTCAAGGGTTTCCAACGTATCAGGAGTTTTACAAAAGGGGACTTGTAGAACTCCCGTCACACCCCAATTTCCGATTCCCTGTCCGTGGCTTAGTTAAAGCACAACAGAAGAAGTTTGAAAAGCACGGCAAAAAAGTGGACGAAGCATATGAACAGCTGCAGCGGGAAGGACCATCTGAGAATGCTTGGTGTGCTTTTGCCCCTGAAATCGACGTTGATCGGATGGAGTGTATTGCAGAACAACAAGACGTCCATCCAGAAGAAAATGAACAGGATGATGTTCCAGAATACCAGATTCGTCGTGAAGATGGAGACGGAGTCGTACCACAGATTGAGGCACCACAGATGACTAATGAATATCTGAGGAAGATGTTTAGGAGTCTAAATGAGACGCAGGCAGCAATTTTTTACACTGTCCGCCAGTGGTGTCAGAAGCGTGTGTGGGGTCACAATCCAGAGCAGTTTTTTTACTTTTTGTCAGGCGGTGCAGGTTGTGGGAAATCGCACGTCATCAAGTGCATACACTCGGAAGCAACTAAGATTCTGCGACAACTCCCTCGACTCCGGGAAGAAGGGGATCTCTCCGTGCCCACGGTGTTGTTGTCTGCGTTTACTGGAACTGCAGCATTCAACATCTCTGGAAAAACGCTGCATTCCCTTTTAAAACTGCCAAGGAGTCTGAAGCCACCTTATCAAGGACTTGGGAACGCCCTTGATGAAGTGAGAGCAGGATTACGCGACGTGGAGATTATTATCATCGACGAAATATCCATGGTTTCAAAGGATCTGTTCACATACGTAAACTGGAGATTTCAGCAGATCAAAGGCAACAAGAAACCTTTTGGAGGAATATCTTGCCTCGTCGTAGGGGATTATTATCAACTGCCACCGCTTGGTAAAGCCAAACCGCTCTGTGTGTATGAAGAGGATATGCTGGACTTCTGGAAGGACCATTTTCAAATCATCACACTCACAGAGATCATGCGGCAGAAGGAAGACCTCGCTTTCGCTCAACTGTTGAACCGACTACGAGTGAGGCAGAAGACAGAAGCTCTCAGGGAAGATGATCGAGCTTTGTTATTCCAGGCTGTGAAGAAGCCAGAAGACTGTCCACGTGATGCTCTACACATATTCGCCACTAACAAAGAGGTTGACAAGTACAATACCGAGATTGTACAGGCCCTCTTCGCTGACATCATAACAATTGATGCCGAAGACTACAGGAAAGACCCAAGAACAGGAAGGATGAAGCGATTAAACAAACCTGTCACTGGAAAAAGGACGACTTGCTGGACACAATGCAAGTTGCAGTGGGAGTTCGTGTGATGGTAACCAGGAACCTGGATGTAGAAGATGGAATTGTCAATGGATGTTTTGGCACGATTGCAAACATCGTCACCAAAGCAAAAGATGGAATCGACACCGTACAAATGTTAGGACTTCAACTTGACAATCCGAACGCCGGTCAGAAACACCGTAAAAAGGTACGAGGTGAAGAAGACGTCTTGGTTTACATTGAGAGATCTGAAGAAAGTCTGAGGAAAGGAGCCGTTCGTCGACAGTTTCCCATTAAGCTAGCTTACGCCTGCACAGCCCACAAAGTTCAGGCATGACAATGCACTCTGCAGTAGTGTCATTGAAGAAGATTTTTGAGCCGGAATGGCCTACGTTGCCCTCAGCAGAACGACATCTCTACAAGGATTACACATTACGGATTTCGACGACAAGAAGATATATGCTGATCCTGAAATCACAACCTCTTTGCAAAGCATGAGAAGAGCAAGAGTTGAAGAAATCATGCCACTTTTGCAGCATGTGAGGGAAAATAGGCAGGAACAGACACTT